>NW_022983557.1:0-1023 GCF_010093885.1 Aplosporella prunicola CBS 121167
CGATAGCCCAGACATTACGGCAATCAAGGTACTCACGCCAGCTAGGGAAGTCCTTATATTTTCAGTATACATACCTCCAATAGGCGGAACGCGCCACGCAGCAGAACAAGAAATACAAGCTACGCTAAGAGTAATCCAGCAAACAGTTAAAACAATACCCCAACGAGGCATCATTATAGGCGGGGACTTTAATAGGCAAGATCCACTCTAGGGCGGAGACCAAATAAAACCGCATTTAGTAGAAGACGCTACGTCTCTAGTACTCTTTATACAGGACTATAAGCTCGAAAGCCACCTCCGCCGCGGTACGCCAACATACTAGGCAGTAAACAAGCAAGGTAGCAAAACAACAATAGACCTAACCTTAAGCAACCTCCAGCAGCACCTTCTCAAATACGAACTTTTCCCTCAAAGCTACGGATCGGACCACCGCCCCATCTACTCGGAATAGAGCCTAAAAATAGAGTCTAAAGCAGAGAGAACTCTAAAAAGGATATATAAACGAACAGACTAGTCGAAAGTAGGGAAAACCATCCAGGACGCCCTAGTAATACCAGAACACATCCATACCCGCGAGGAGCTCGACATAGCCGTAGACCAACTAATTACCACTACAACTCAGATAATAACCGAGCTAACCCCTACAGCAAAGCCGTACCAATACTCGAAACAGTAGTTTAATCCTAAACTTAAAGAACAACAAGTAGAACATAACAAACTACGAAGGTTTTAGCAAGCATACTACGCCGCGAGAGGTAGAGACGACCCTTTCACCCAGAGTCAGTTCGCAGCAATACAAAAGAGTCGTCGGGAATAGGTAAGAGCAATTAAATACGCAAAGAGTAGCTATTAGAAAGACTTCCTAGACCGCGCGGGCGAAGGAAACCTAGTCTAGAAAGCGGCCAAGTACACAAACTCGAAAGACAACCACGGCGCTATCCCTCTATTAGTAACGGATAAAGGACAAGCTACAACCAACGAAGATAAAGCGACACTTCTTCTAAACAACTTCTTTCCTAAACC
>NW_022983557.1:2060-27001 GCF_010093885.1 Aplosporella prunicola CBS 121167
AAAGGCGGTAAAGCTACTCGGAGTAGTTCTCGACTAAGAACTTAGATAGAGAGCGCATATCCAAAGAGTAATTAAACGAGCTACTACAACCTGCTTAGCAATAGGCAGGCTAGGGCATCTTAGACCGAAGCAACTCCGCCAGCTATACCAAGCCTACGTAGTCCCGCAGATAGACTATACCTCTACAGTCTAGCACTCCCCCAACAGGTACAAGTAGCAAATATCGGTTCTCTCCAAGGTCTAACGGCTAGCAACAATAAAGGCTATCTCTACCTTTCGTTCGGTATCGACAGAAACCCTAGATATAGAGAACTTTATTTTACCTACAAGAATACGCCTCGAATCCAGAGCAGCAAGAGTTATTACTAGTCTTAGGGGGCTACCCACCTCGCACCCTACCTACGCGTTAGTCCCTAAGATCGATAAAACCCGGAACAAACTAGCGAGCTTCTTAAGTCCGCTAAAGGCGACCCTAAAACTTAGCAGCCTAATCCCGCACTAAGAAACCGAAACGATAGATATCTACCCACCTCCTCCCTAGCAACCACTCCCGGTAGAGATTAAGACAACACTACCCCCGGATAAAGATAAGGTATTCCAAAGTCACGCGGAAAAGAGGGACCCGCTCTCCCAGGTCTACACAGATACTTCTAAGATAAACAACCAGCTAGGAGCAGCAGCAGTCATTCTAGACCAAGCCGGGAACGCCCGATACAGTACGCTTAAAGGAGTTAGATCTAGCAATTTCTACACAGTATAAGCAGCCGAACTAATTACTATTCTAACAGGGATAGAGCTAGCAGCTGAAAAACACCTATAAGAGGGACCCTATAGCCTAACCGAATACGTTATCTACAGCGACTCTAAAGCCGCCCTCCAAGCTCTAACTAGGAGATATAAAAAGAGATCAGGCTAAAGTATCGTACGGTCTATCCTCAGTACAGCCTAATCTCTCTATAAAAGTCTCTAAATAAGTTTCACGATCCAGTAGATCCCAAGCCACTACGGTATCCAAGGAAATAAGGAAGCAGACAAGCTAGCTAAACAAGCTACAACACGTCTTAGAGAACATAACTTCCTACCCTTAATACCGCTACAAGTTAAAACAACTCTCGAAGCAGCACATAAGCAATAGAATAAAGAATAGAGAGCGTTAGAGAAAGGCTAACACCTCCGCAACGTAGATACAGCGGTTCCTAGACCATACGTAAGGTACCTCTACGACAAGCTCCCACGTAACCTAGCAGGGCTGCTAGCCTAGTTGAGAACTAGCTACTGCTGGCTCAACTAGTACCGAAAACGAATAGGACGGATAAACAACGATAAATACGAATACGGGGATATAGAATCAATATCCCATATATTACTAGACTATTCACTACTCTAGGAAAATCGGCAAAAAATATATCAAGAAACCGGACTCTAGAGAAACTACCTCTCTAGCCTCCTAGGCGGTAAACCAACAGACAAGAACCAGCCGCATACGGAAAAGATAAAATAGACAATTTCGGCCGCACAACTTAAAAGGGTACTTGAATTCGCTCAACAAACAAAAAGGTTCCAGAGTAGAGACGACATCAACCAGTAAAACCCTATCTTATTCCCATTCTTCTACCTTTCCTTGTCCTATCTCTGTTCCCCTTTCTCCTTATACTCTCAGATTGAATCACCAGTGTAAATTCCTAGCGTATTCCTTTGAATAGTCTGTAGCCTGCATATCGCTCAGGGCGATGGGTCAGGGTAAATGAATTCAACTCAACTCAACTCAACTCAATCTAACGTCTCTCCCCTATAAGCGAGTTTACCGTTTAGCGAGCGCATCGATCAGATAGGCTCCTAAAAGGCAGTAATCTAGCGGTAAGTTACGTGTTTAATGTCACCGAGGGGTGTTACCTACTAAAACAAGGACGGACTTTGATTAGTGCGCTCGCTGAACGGTGAAACTCGCTTATAAATAAGAGACGTTACGGAGTTAACGGCGTGGATCCCTCGGATTTTATGGGCATAGAAATGTTAAAGCCGTATCTTTATAGCCGCAAATACGCCGATTAGTATATTATAGGCATAAGAAAGAAATATCCTTGCCGCAAACAGCACAGATTTCGAGACTTGTAACGGCAACGAGTTATGACTCGGATGCCCAGGCATGGAACGCCGAATCCCACCGCTACGAGCCTACAACATGTATATAAGAGCCGCAACCGCCGCTGAAACCAAAGCAATATACATCCCATAAGAGAGAGAGATCTTCTCGCAGTGAATTAGAGAGAATGGACACAGTTAACCAACTTCTCCAGGACGCCGTCATCAGCAACACTATTGCCGGATGTGCTTGCGTGGCTATTGATAGAGATGGTATAAACTCTGGCAACGGCTCTGTATCGTCCTACCTAAGTATTTCCGCTTACAATGTTGTCTGGCAGGTGTTTTCAAATACGCAAACGCCGTAGGGGCCCGTTCTGCTACCAAGGCTCCCTTAGAGCCTATTACCACCGAGTCAACTTTCTCCCTTATCTCCTCTACGAAAATCATGACCGCAATTGCGGCCCTCCAGCTCGTTGAGCGCGGCGCTCTAAGTCTCGATCAGGACGTCTCGGCGCTGCTTCCGGAGCTAGCCAATCAGCCCGTCCTTGCTGGACACCTCGACGCCCCAGTCCCCGTGCCGCGGCGTAATCCGCTGCTCCTACGATACCTCCTCACTCACAGTATCGGCATACCGTATCCTGGCTTCGCAGATGTGCCCGTGGGCTACGCCGTCGAGCAGTGGCGCGACCTATCACGCTATACTACGATTGCCAAGCGCTTCGGACATCCGCTGGCGTTCGAGCCGGGTGAGAGCTTCGGGTATGGCGGCGCTATGGACTGGGTGAGCAAGTTGGTTGAGCGCGTCTCGGGAGAGCCATCGCTAGACCACTACATGCGCAAGCATATCTGGGGACCGCTGGGGATCCAGGGCATTACTTTTTGGCCGAATAAACATCCGGAAATCAAATCCACTATGGTGGAAACAGTACAGAGGACTGCCGATGGCGGTTATGGACCTAGTACCGCCAGGTCGATAAATCAGGGGATTGAGGAGTGCTTCGGTGGACAAGGCGCTCATGCTAACGTGGATGACTTCCTGAAGATCCTTCACTCGCTACTTGCCGACGATGGTAAGCTCTTGAAGCCAAAAACTGTGGCTGAGATGTTCAAACCGCAGCTCACAGCGCCGGCGAAGGAAGCACTGAACAAGATGCTTCATAACCCAGAAAAAGCAGCGATGGTGCTAGGTGACTTCTCCAAACCCGCCGCTACTTATGATTGGAACTGTGGGGGTTTGATAGCTACCAACGATGGTAGTGGGAAAAGAGGAGCGACTACTTGGTATAGTATGCTCAATTTCTACTGGGTGAGTATCCGCAATTTATCTGAGAGAAATTCTCTAGCTGACTGTGATGATAGTTTATTGATGTTGAGGCGGGGCTTTGCGGTGCATTTGGTACTCAGTTGCTTCCGATGGGCGACCGAAAGGTTAATGACTTGATAATAGCCTGGAAGGATGCAATGTACGAAGGTTTATCAAAGACCAAGGAAAAAAGCCAGTACCTCTAATGGTTATATCAAGCGGTTCCAGCATCGCCGGATGATATTAACTTTTAGAGAGAGGCTAAAAGCGGAAAAGAACAACTCTCCGGTAGCAAACAATTCACACGTAGAACAATGCCAGTAGCGCTTGCATAGCAAACACATCGCTGTTACATAAGCTGAAGCAGACTTTGACAAGCAGTCAACGCAAACACAGTGGTTTGCGCCATAACTCATAGCCTTACAAACAACGAGGTAGTACGGAATTAGTTGCAATCAAGCATTAAGCGCTGTTAAAGAAGCGACTAGGATAATAGCAAATGCAAAATGCATAAAGCAATTGAGTTTTCATGTGATTACGGTCTAACAAATTATCACACAGAGTGCGGAACAGTCCAGTTCAACCAGTCGCCCCACCCAACTGTTATAGACTTCGTCTAATTAGGTACGATCCCGACCGTCCAGTAAGAGTCTAAATAGACTCTAGACAGGTCGATTAAGACTATACCAGTACGATATTTAGCTAAGGAGGAGAGCCGAACGGCAAAGTATAAGAGCCGAATAGCAAAGTATTATACCTAAATAGGTATGGCGCCGCGCGTCTACTACTCGACTTTAGCAATATCATACACTTTTACTTAATTCTACGCAATCTATATTCTAATTACGTCTAAATAGACGTATAATAGACTATACGCAACTTCCTAGGATCGTGCCTAATTTAGCGAAGTCTAACTACGGGTTGTAGGTAGACGAGACTGGGTTGGACGGTCTACCTCGGGACTGTGCTACTCCGCACTCTGTTATCACATGCTTACGCCGCATCCCCGCATCAAGCGAAACTAGTCCCACCCCATATATAAAAGAATATAGCGAGCTTCAGAATACTTGTTTCATAGCAATTTTGCAAATCTTACTTTTTGGTGCGATCTTTCGGTACAGTACTACTGCCTCGGGTTTTTCAGATCGTATCCTGCTCTCATCAACCCTCCTCTCGCTGTGCATCGTTGTTTTAATCCTCTTCGATACGGCTCCCTTACCGTTCTCACTAGTGCTACATACTTACACACTTGTGACGAACTGAAATGGCCACCCTTGATGCTTTAAAGCGGGACCTTAGGCAGAAAGCTGAGGCAACAACGTCATCACCAAAACAGGCGTTATCCAACACACAGTACAGTGACGGATTCAATAGCTTAGTAAAGGGTCCAGGATGGATAACCTATCGAGACTTCGTTATTCCACAGCTATCTCAGTTGCTATCCCCTCTCTTCAACATGCGCAGCCATGTCTCGGTACTAGAGATCGGACCCGGCCCGAAGAGTTTATTTGGCTATCTTCCCGGCGATCTAAGACGGAAGATCACGAAATACACTGCATTGGAGCCAAATGTTTTGTTTGCGGCAAGGCTAGAAGAATGGGCTCACTCTACCGTCGAGACGGAATCCCCGCTGCCTTCTCTGGAAAGCCCGCCCGTCATCCATCGAGTTCCATTTATTCTGGAAGACAAAACAAGGACCCTGACAGGAAATGACTCGAATGATAAGGATGAGAAATACGACATAATTCTATTCTGTCACAGCATGTACGGCATGAAACCCAAACACAGATTCATCGAGCAGGCGCTGCAAATGCTTGCAGAGCGGCCAAAGGGGGCGATGGCCGTGGTTTTTCATCGCGACGGGATTCTGGACCTCGACGGTTTGGTGTGCCATCAAACGGCTTCATTTCCTACCGGAATCGTTCGCGTGGAAGACAAAGACGAGGAACTGGACTGTTTTGCATCTTTCATAGCGGGATTCGCCATGCAGGATGTTAATACGGGCAAGGCTCTCCGAGCCGAGTGGCGGAAGGTGTGCCGTGCCTTAGGCCGTCGAGAGGAAACCCATCCAGATTATCTTTTGTTCAGCGCGCCTAACATCATGGCGGCATTTACTCAACATGCAGTTACATTGCCGGTGCTGGCAGCGCAAGTGCCAACAGCGCAGATGCAATTGGTGGAAGGATGCATGCCAGTCAAAAACCGAGAGGCTCGTCTCTATCGCCCTGCTTCTGTCATTAAGCCGACAACTATCCAACATGTCCAACAGTGCGTTCGATGGGCTCTGGAGCACAGCGTCGGCCTCACCGTCATTGGCGGAGGTCATAGCGGCCACTGCCTCTGGCCCAATGTTGTCTCGGTTGACATGGGCTTCTTTAATCAAGTACACATTCTCAAGTCAGAGGAGGCTGGAGAAAACTCCGGTCCCGATCCTAGTTGCTTGGTCATCGCCGAGGCCGGCTGCATAACGGGGGATGTCGTCCGTAAGGCCATGGCAGCAGGCCTTACAGTGCCTCTAGGGGCTCGTCCAAGCGTAAGTACGGGGCTGTGGCTACAAGGAGGCATCGGGCACCTAGCTAGATTACACGGACTCGCATGCGATGCTATTGTCGGTGCCGTTGTGGTCAGTGTCGAGTCCAGCCAGGTTCTCTGCGTCGGACAGGTACCAAGGCAACACCAGCCGGCCGGTGCCGTTCGCCCGGAAAATGAACATGATTTGTTATGGGCGATAAAAGGCGCGGGAACCAATTTTGGTATCGTGGTCAGCGTGTCCTTCAAAGCTTACACATCTCCGACTTATTCGGCTCGAAACTGGATTTTTCCACTTAATGACAACATCTCGGCACGGCACAAGCTAAGAGAATTTGGAAATCTCGTCTCTAGGAAGCTGCCTCGGAATCATTCTGCGGACGCATATCTATACTGGGATGCCGGCCATCTGCATCTTGGCGTGACAATGTTCGAGTCTTCCAACACTAAGCTCACCTCCACAACAACCATGCCCACGCCCGCATGTGTGGCGTGGGGACCAGAAAAGAATTTCAAGATTATGGATGGCGTCGGTCTGTTCGAGGCTGAGATGTACGTGTCCGTGATGCACGGCGGACATGTTGGCGGCAAAACTTCCTCATTCAAGCGATGCTTATTCTTAAAAGACATCGGAGGAAAGAACGTCGCCGACCGCTTAGTGGCGGCCATTGAGACTCGTCCCTCGCCACTGTGTTACCTCCATCTGCTGCAAGGCGGCGGAGCTGTCAGCGACATTGCGGCTGATGCCACTGCTTTCGGTTGTCGAGACTGGGATTTCGCCTGTGTAATAACCGGTGTTTGGCCCCGAGACCAAGATGACACTGAAGCAGCACGATCTGCCGTGCAGTGGGTTTACAATGTTGCCAGTGACTTGTTGTCTTTGAGTAGCGGAGCTTACGGCGCTGACCTTGGGCCGGATCCAAGAGACGCCGTGCTTGCGGCAAAGGCTTTCGGATCAAACCGACCGCGCTTAGCCCATCTCAAACACGTTTTTGACCCGCACAACGTGTTAGCTTACACCTGTCCACTCTTGGAAGCACCGATTCAGCAGAGACTTATCATTCTTGTAACGGGCGAAAGTTGTGCCGGCAAGGACTATTGCGCCGATGTCTGGGTTTCTGTGTTCATCCAAAAGAGTCTCAAAGCCCGTGCAGTTAGCATTAGCGAAGTCACCAAGCGAGAATACGCTGCGGCTACCGGTGCCAACCTGGACCGCCTGCTTCAGGACCGTGCCTACAAGGAGCAACACCGGCCAGCGTTGACGATTTTTTTCCAGGAGCAGGTGCGGCAACGGCCTCAGCTACCAGAGCAGCACTTCCTGAATGTTGTGCGCAGTAACCTTGATGTGGAGGTGTTGCTGATTACTGGGATGAGAGACGAGGCGCCGGTCGCAGCCTTCTCACATTTGGTGCCAGAGAGCAGGCTACTCGAGGTTCACGTGCAAGCTAGTGAACAAACCAGGCGGGTTCGCCGTAAAGGTGGTGACAGCCAGGAAAGCAGTGATAACAAGTCAAATTCGGCAACTTTGGATTACCAACCAGATCTCATTTTCGACAATGATACAAGCGGAAATGAGGCGGCGGAACGGTTTGCCGAACGTTACTTGCTTCGCTTTTTCGACAAGAGCCTGCAGCAACTGGCCAATATGGTGCGTGCGGTACCCAACTTCCAACGCCCGGGCATCGAGTTCCGCCATGTACTTGGCATCTCCCAGCAGCCGGGTGGGCTGGCTCTATGTACGTCTCTGCTGCAAAACCACTTCACTGGTAACTGGGCCAAGGTCGATGCAGTGGCGTGTTGTGAGGCCGGCGGCTTTATCTACGCGTCGGCATTAGCTTCACGAGTCGATGTGTCCTTGGTGCTAATTCGTGAAGCCGGAAAGCTCCCTCCGCCCACAATTTCCGTTAGGAAGCCTACGTCCCATATATCCTCTTTGGTACCGAGTCATTCGAACGAGAAGCGGATCGAGATGGAGAAAGATGTAATCCCTAGGGGCGCGTCGGTGGTATTGGTAGATGATGTGCTTGCTACGGGAGAGACGCTTTGTGCGGTGCTACAACTATTAGGTGAAGCTGGAATTGTCGCGGAGGATGTCACCATCATAGTTGTAGCCGAGTTTCCGGTCCATAGTGGTCGGGAAATGTTGCGCCGGCGTGGGTTTGGCAGAGCCAAAGTTCAAAGCCTTTTGGTTTTCGGCGGTGCGTAGAAAGGAAGGGGTCTTGAAGTTTAGAATTTGTGCTTAGGTAGAATGACGCAAGACCACGCTGTCATATCCAGAACTGGTTCGAGAAGCTGCTTCCCTGGATGCGAGAGAGCATCTAAAGTTGCGGGATGTTCAAGTTTTCGTGAAGGTCTTTAGAAGCCTGGAATACGCTTTACATGTAATGCATTTGTTCCTTTTCTTCCCTATCCCGCTGAAAGTTCCTACAGCATGTTGCAATTTGGATGGTATCAGAGGTTTGTGATATTTACGCGAAGCTTATGCATGCTATAAGCCGAGGCGGTCGGCTTGAGCTTAGGTTTATGCACAAAAGGGGATACGTCGGGCAAAATGACAGATATGATAGAGGATTCTGAGATTCTCTTTATCTGCGCCTAAGATTAGTATCCTCTCGAACACGTTTGTTATAGAAACCAATACTTACTACCCCTCGGTCGCGGCCTGCTGTCTTTTCGATTTTCTCCGCCTGCTACCCGATGAATGCGAAATGCCGCGACGTTTGGCAGCGCGTCTGCGCTCCACAGCCGTTCTGCTTCCGCCACGCTTTTTCTGCGAACGGTCTAAGCATTGATTGTTTTCGCTCTCGCTTTCAGCCGGCTCTTGTTCCATTATTCTTTCCCAAGATCTAGCCTCAGCAAACAGCTGTTCGCGCGTCTGTATCTCGGAGAGCCGTAAAGGCGACTGAAGCATTCGATAACGCAAGGCAGGTGTAAGCCGAGTAAATCAGAAGTCTATCTGTTCGCGTTGCTGGTCGTCCGGGCAAAAGTATGGGTACTCAAGCTGTTCTTCTATACCCCACATGAAACTCCGGTAGTCGTCAAACTTCTGATTCTCTCGCATAGTGCTTGTGTAGTAGGCGTGTGCTAGTTCGAAGCGGCGAAACAACGTCAGAGTAGCTTTACTTTGAAGAATTGTTTTGAATTCTTCCCAGAGTAAAGGCCCTTTTCCATTAGGACGCTTTACCCGAGACCAGACAGAGTCAAGGAGCATTTGCTGCGATTTGAGGCCTCCCATGGCCCACACACATCTTCGTTCTGTGTCGAACTTGTCCACGCCGTGCACATGGAAAGTCAACTCCACATACTCTAGTCACCGGTTTACCTTGTACCGTTTAGGACTGTTGAGTTTAGGCGGATCGGTCGTGACGAAATCATCAAAGGAATCTCTCTGCCGAAGCCATTTGTCGTGGCTTACGGTGGTAAAATTTAGCACGATGCCAGATACTGGGTGTGCTTCCGCTGTCATTTCAACAAGCCCGAACAGCGTCGGCTTTTAGAGGCTTGGAGATTAGGCTTCGCTGGTTAGGCCTAGGGAGTTGTTGACCGATGGGTGTAGATGAAGGGCTTGGTGTCGTGGGGTGTTTGGTGTTTGGTTGCTGCCAGGTTGTTTGTGTGTTGTCGGAATTTGTATGACATATTAGGGCCTGCGTGCTAGTTACTTACGCAGCAATGATCTACATGGTAAGGCCCACTTTCGTGAGCGAATAACCTCCGTCACCGTCAAGTGATATACACCGCCTATTTATATGATAATGACCCTTGTACGGAGTAGAAGCAGGATTATACTCTGTAGTAGTTATAATGTTTATAGTATACTTATACTTTAAGATCTGTTTAGTCTTATCTAGAATTTAGGCCTATAGCCTAACAAGGAGTAGTCCGTAGGGACTAATTATATCCTTCCCTTTCTCGCTAGATAGTAACTAACGTTACTCCGGAGGAGTACGTAGTAACATATATAATTCTAAAAACAAATTACTGGTACACGTCGCTGCGTGTCGTTGGTTGCTTAAGCGTATATGTGGTATGTAGTATAAATACTGCGGAGACTGGCGGCCTTGGCTGTGGCTGTGCAATGATGTCCACATTTAGGTGGATTAATCCACAGGGAGGAGTACCCAGTGGTAGTATATAAACAGACTAGAGCTAGCTTCTTGTCGTAGAACGTCGCAGAACATCGCAACTTTCCTCAAAATCTAAAATGGCAGCCGGATACGACTACGTGATTGTGGGCGGAGGGACAGCTGGCTTAGTTGTAGCCGCCCGGCTCAGCGAAGATGGTTCGAAATCAGTCGCAGTTATTGAGGCCGGTGCTAATCGCAAGGGGGACCCGCGAATCGACACGCCGGGGTTGTTGAAAACTTTGTATGGGGATCCAGACTATGACTGGAACTACATGACCGAACCACAGGTGAGTTTCGATCAATTAGCAACTCGATCACTAGGATTGCAACCATTCAAGGCTCTCAGACTAGAAATTAATTTGTTTAGGCTGAGCTTAACGGGCGGCAAATCGCATGTCCTCGGGGTCGAGTCCTTGGAGGTTCATCTGCGATAAACTTCTCTGCAATTTTGTATCCCAGCAAGAGCGACTTCAACGATTGGGCTAAACTTGCATGCGATAATGGCTGGAATGCTGAAAGCATGGCACCTTACCTAAGGAAGTTCCAAACTTTTCGGCCAGCTTCTGATGCGACCAAGAAACAACTCATGCTGGATGACTACATGGATGATAGCAATCAAGGAACAACCGGTCCCCTGAATGTAACCATCCCGGACGGCCATACTCCGTTCAACGAAGCATGGGTGCAGGGCTTTAAGGATCTCGGATTACACTCTCGTTCCGACCCAATCGAAGGTGAAGCTCTTGGATCTTTTACAAACCCGCTTTCGATCCATCCGGACAAGAAGACCAGAGAATACTCAGCTTCATCGTTTTTCACCGACGAGATTGAGAAACGGCCGAACCTTCATTTATTGGCTGAGTCTGTTGTTGAGAAGATCGATTTTGCTGATGACTCTCAACGCGCTACTGGAGTACAAATTATCCGCAAAGATAAATCGCGGGCTACTGTTCCTGTGAATGGTGAGGTTATTCTCGCAGCTGGAGCCATCCAGTCACCTCAGCTTCTCGAGCTCTCAGGAATCGGCAATGAGCAAATTCTGAAAAAACACGGCATCATGATCAAAATCGACAATCCCGGAGTCGGAGAGAACCTACAAGATCACTGCTTGTCGTCTATCAGTTATGAGATTGCAGACGACCAACTCTCCGCAGACAACGTTCAACGTGACCCAGCACTCTTGCAGGCCGTTCTCCAGATGTATCAAGAATCCAAAAGCGGCCCAATGGCGGGTGCCACGCTAAGTATTGCCTACCTTCCACCAGTGGACAAAGGCGGAAAACTTGACAGCGCGGAGCTTCAGAAGCTGGTCGAAGAAAACCTCGATCAGATTGCAACCTATCGAGATTTTCCGTCGAAGGAGAAGCAGTACAAGCTGTTACGAGGCAGGTTGCTGGATCCGCAAGCATCATCAGTTGAAATTTTCTGCTTGCCGATGCAGCTCAATACTGACACCAACGTAAACACGATGAAGCACTTCTTCGGCGGCAAGGAACCTGGGAACTACATTACAATTGTTGCCATGCTGAACCATCCTTTCTCTCGCGGAAACGTACACATCACTTCTGCTGATCCTCATACGGCTCCGGCTATTGATCCTCGATACCTATCGCATCCATTGGACGTTGAGTTACAAGCTCGTCACACTCAGTACCTCGAGCGACTGGTGGAAACGCCGACCATGCAACGCGTACTGAAGAAGGATGGCAGACGCATTCCCAGCGCAGATACCAGTGATCTAGACGTGGCGAGGCAAGTTGCTAGGGATCGAGCATTTACTTCCTTTCACCCCACTGGAACCTGTGCAATGATGCCTCGCGAGCTTGGAGGTGTCGTCGACAGTCGGCTCATGGTCTACGGCACTTCGAACGTAAGAGTTGTCGACGCAAGCATCTTCCCGCTTGAAACACTCGGAAATATTCAAGCCACGGTATATACTGTGGCAGAAAAGGCAGCGGACATCATAAAGGAAGATGCGATGAAGAGATAAAATAGAGAATTTCTACAATGGAGAATGTCTATAACCTTGCCACACGGCTGGAATGAAATTCGTTTATATCCAAATAAGCAAACATCCTATAAAGAGATATTCGAGACTTTTATTCCTCTAAATTTAGCTTATACCCACATTTATCGGCACTCCGGGGGTAACCCTAAAGGAAAAGCTACATTTAGTACCGTCCGTCACCGTTAACCGAGATTTACTATCTAGGGAGATAAAGAATAATTAAGTAGACCCTATAGAGCACTTCTATCTAGCTACAGGACAGAATCCTAGGTACAGGTAGGAAGATCTTCGAGTATTAAGGAAAAATATTAGCACGAGGGTTTGTTTGTCTGTCTATCTAGACACGGCCTTAAACTATAAATTTAGTCCGTAACGTAAAGCGTCCGTCACCGCAAAACGAGACTTACTACCTAGGAGATAACTATACGTGTACGGAGTAGAAGGGATATCTAGTTAAGGTGGTTATAAGTAGTTATATGGCTGAGGATCTCTGCACTTATATCTTAAAGGTGGATATGTAGCTGGGTGAGAAGTATTCTATAAGGACTACTTATATCGTCTCCTGTCTAGCTAGACGGTAGATCGCGGTTCGTAGTGATGGATACTAGATGGATATTAATCCTGTTACTACTATTTAGTAGTTCAAAGTAGATATTTTAAGTATTTGCGAGGATATTAGCGTAATATTGACCTTATTTGCTATTTATGTCGTTCTGGTAAAGACATTAAATATAACTTTAACGGTGTATTCTATCCGGAAGCTCCTGGGGCTGTCTATCTAAAGAAGGTACGTCCCCCGGCAACTCCCACCTTATGTCATTATCAACAGCCAACTCAGCTCCCGTGTTTCTACTTTATTGGCTCTGAAAGTAGTTCCTGAAATTGTACAGTGCTGGCCTTCTCTGGAGCAGCAATACGTCTTTTACGGCGATGGAGCTAAAGGACCAGAAGGACAGCAAGTGAAACCACCATGGTTATGCTACCAACTACTGTTCCTAAAATGATAGCAGTCCAGGATTTGTGCGTGCTTGAGGATGATACAGCACTCGATGATATTGTTGGATTCTTTGGAGGCGTTGCCGAAGAGTCCATCGGAGTCATTCTTGCAAAAAGTGCTCTAACAGTCTCCGATGTCCAGTTGGGCTCAGGATTCTTCGCATCAGCATACCAGCTTTTCACTTCTTTAGGGGACTCGTAAGCTGCAGCGGTAGCATTGTAGCGATCTTTCCATTCCATGGCCGTCAAGTCGAAGATCCCCAGCTCATGATCCCACGGGTCTTGCTCTTCCCAAACCAAAGTGTCGTTGACGACGCGATTGTATCCCCCGATAACAATGACCTGTCCGCCACCTACTGCATGGCAGGTATGACCTTTGCGCGGCGGTGTATTTGTTGGTCCTTTGAACCAGTGAAATGCTGGTAGGGATAGAACGTAGGAATCGTTATATAGCTCGCCCGCAGCCCGCAGCCATCCTCCGAATATGAATAGCTCATATGAGTTTTCGCCCCTAACACCGGCTAGGCAAAAGCTGTCCCGAATGCTTGGGGCTTCGCCTGTGGTAACTTGTAAATACCAGTTTCCGGTCGCGGTATCGTATATAGATAAGCTGCGAAAATCAATGTAGCCACCTTTGTTGGTTATGGATGTTCGGCTTCCGCTTTCACCGCCGACTAAAACAAGCAGTCCTTCCGCAAAAGGAACTTCTGCCGCTTGTCCGAATATTCCAGTTCCATATTGGTTCCATCGTTCTGTCGATTTGTTATTCCACTGGCTCGTGGAGAAATTGTATGACACAACACCTGGAACAGGAATAATATCTGCGGTCTCGAAGCCCACATTGTCTCAATACATGTTGAACAAGCCCCTGACATAGTAACCTGCTCCGTCCACGGTAGTGCTGTATCCGCTCACGGGCCACGTGAGCTGTTGGAAAGTATCCGTATCCGGCTGCCGTGTCCACTTTCCTCCCCCCTTCCCATCGCAAGTAAATTTCCAAAAGCTTTTTTGTGGAACCATAGACCCGGCAGGCACTTCGCCAGTCCAAGAGTAGAAAGAACCAGAGCTTTCATCGGGCCAGTGAGAGCAGTGGAAAAAAGGAGGGGAGCCATCGTTGTCGATAGAAGAAACATTGACTGTAGTGTTGGTCCATGATGTGCGCATATCGATGGAGAGAGTCTTTGTATTCAAAGACAAGTTGGAAAACTGTCCATTGACTCGTTGAGCTTGAAGGCCGCCATCGATATAGACAAAGTCCCCTATGACAATAGAACCGTGTAAAGCGACACGTACAGACTCTGCCATCTTTAGATATTGATAAATCCATCAGAGGAAGAGATGTATAGATTAAAAGTGCTACAAAACCCAGTGCGAGGATAGGATCTATAGCGAGAGGGAAATGGATGGCCTAATTACATAGTCTGCACCGGCAATCAGCCGATACTTAGGCTTAAATTATGCCTGTTGTTGGTGTTACATTTGAGGCTGATTTTCACCGGAATGCATTCCAAACGCTGAAACCCTTGCTTTATAAAATGTTGCTTGAGAGTAATACAAAGGAGGAATGAAACTTATTCAAAGAACCAAGTAGCATAACTAAGACCTTAGTGACGAAAAGCCAAGTTGATACATGCTATTCAATGTATGACAGGCCTGATATCGTGTATAGTTCTTTGTCATCTCCTTTTCAGCTCGTACCTCTCCGCTCCCTGGTTCCGACAGCACAAACCCCTCGCTTTAGCCGCATACGTTTAGCACCACGTCAGGCTTCATGCGATAAATGCTGAATCGCCTCAAATGTATGATCCCGTCGCACTTTTGAAGCTCAGATATGCCATCTAAGGTTATGGCATTGTTGTGTTGACGGGGTGTTTCGCCTTTTCCTTGCGGCTTTCAGAAAGCCACCCCTGCTTGCGACCCGGAGCCGCAAACTGCCCGGAATTCTTCGATAGTATGTAGTAACACTTTTACACATATACGAACACGGTTTCGATATTAAGTTTCAGCCAAGCTCTTTTGCAATCCCCTCACTTGACCGTACCTCTCACAAATCTTACGAATAACGGTTTAGTGCTATTTGCCTTATCAATATTTCACTACGCCAGCCGCAACACCCGTTGGTGTCACACCAGCAATGACACCCGCTCACAGCGCAACTATGTGTGCACGCGATCACCTGAGTGTTCTGTCTACATACGTCGAATGCTTACCCATAATCTTCCTACTTTCGTGCTCACCGACCCACTACCCGGAACCTTGGTCCGCCTACTTAGCCTGATTCTCCTACTCAGATCTTGTCGAGTAGATTCCTTCATAGTTATCTAGACTTTCTGCGTCTTACGAGACAGCGATGGTTGTATAGAATAGCAGAAGAAATCTAGTTAAAATATATTAGTACATGTATGCTCAAGTCAAATCACACCAGCAGCTCTTCAGCAGCGGAGACAAGACACAATTATTCGATTCCTCCACCAGCCGAGTCAGCGGTCCAATCGAGCCAACTACTTAGACATTTTGTGTGTGTGTGTCGCCAGCGACTATAACAGGTTAATTAAGCAAGCAAAGCAAGCAGCGTACTGAGAGGAAAGATCGAACCCAAAAAAGCGACAGCAAACCAAGAAAACAAAAGCAGAAAACAAAGACCAAAGAACGCTGCTCCGAGAAATAGGGACTATAAGAGTAGTGTCGCCGGAGGGTATAACCAAGAACGCCGTCGCCCATCATCACTAAGTAGGTAGTAAAGATCATGTGCCCTCCAACTTGTCCCAACAAAAGGTCATGAGGTACCCGAAACATAAAACAGAAAGAAAAGAACGCATCGCATCTAACGCTCACGCGCACAAACCCTCCCAAACAGATTGCACTAGGTAAATATATCCCCTCTCTTTTATCTCGCTCAGATTAGCTCCGCTAACCTCTCGGTGGGGCAGCATACACCATCCCACCCTCCCTTTCATAGGCGCCGCCGCTCCCGGGGCCGGCCCAGCGCCTTGCGCTCTCCTCACGGTCGCGCATCTCGCGCTCATTCTGGACCACGCTGCAGCAGCAACAGCAGCACGACTTTGCAATGTCGGAGAACAGGGAGCCTTGTAAGCCGTAGGCGTGGCGGAGGCGCGTGCGGTGGATTAGGGGGAAAATGCCTATAGGGGAGAGGGGTTAGTGAGGTGCTAGTGAGGGGTTTGGTGGTGGTGGTCGCGATAGGCGGTGATCTGACCACGACGCAGCGCGCAGATCCGCAAAGCAAGGGTCAAGGGGAAAAGAAGTCGGGGACGAGAGAGGAGAAAAAGCACATACCACAAGCACCACACAACCCCGCCAACGCCATCGCCGCACACTTCCCACCAAACCAACTCCACCCGAGCAAGTCGGTCGGATCTTTCTTCTCGCTCTTTAGGTTGAGCCGGTAGCTCGTCTTCCCGTACACTACGCACGGGCAAAACACGCCCGACAGGCAGGTTCCCACGTCCCCGCTGCACGGCTCGCACAGCGAGTGCTTCCACTCGTGCTTGGACCCTGACGAGCCCGAGAGGTCCATGTTCGGGTGCGCGATCTGGCCTGGCTGGTGCGAGTGCGTGAGCTGCCCGTTCGGGCCGGCTGCCGCGTCGGGGGAGAAGATGGGGCGTGATTGCTGCGGCGCCGTCGGCGGGGGATCGTAATAAGGAATCTGCGCGGGCGAGCCCGGCGCGTTGGGCATTGGCTGATGGTATTTCGCCTCGTTGTCGCTCTCCGTCTTCAGCGGCACAGGCCCCGGCGACCCAGGCGGCTGCAGCTGTTGCGAGTGTCGCCGCGGCGTCACCTGCGGCGGAGGTGTCAACATGCCAGGCTGCGACTGCGACCGCGGCGGCGTCATCGGCCCCTGCCCCGACGCATATGAATACCGCTGACTATTCCGGTGCAGCGATTGTACCGGCGTCTGCGGCAGCGACATGCTCGCCCGCGCCAGATGGGCCGTCGGCACCGGGTCGATGGGTGCAAACAGCGCCGGGTGTGGTTCCGGCGGCGGCGCGCGTTTGTATTCCTCTGGCAGCTGCGCATGGGACGACCCGCCAGCTGCGGGGTGTTCGCCCGGTCCTATTCCCATCTCCTTCTCCAGCGGAAAGTACGGCTCCAACGGCAGCGGCGCCGTGGGCGTTATAGCTGACATGTCGCCAAACTCGGTCGAGGCAGGCGAGCGCGAGTCGCTGGGCCAAACGGGCGATTGATGATGCGTGGTTATGGGCTCGGTGTGGTGGCGGACGGGCGGTGGCGGGAAGGTGGGCTGCTGCATTTCTATCGGCGTCTGCATGATCGAGTAGCGGGCGTCGGGAGCCATCATGGTTGGCGGCGGGTGTGGCACCGACGAGGCTTGCTGCAAGGCATATCGCGGGTCGGGCGAAACGGGTGCGGGGTCGACATGGTGAAGCGGCTGACGCTCCTGGTCGGTAAAGGGCAGCTGCCACGAGAAGCGTTGTGGGTGGTGGTGGTGTGAGGACTGGTGCTGGTGGTGGTCCTGGTCTTGGTAGTGGTGTTGGTCGTAGTATCGTCGCGACGGGCTGTCCATGATGGCGCACGGTCTGCAGGACGACTGTAGTGGAAAGGATGATCGCGGCAACAAGCAGGAGCGAAGGAATTGAAGGAAGAAACTTTATGAGAGCTCCTGTGAGTGACGTGAGAGCCCAAGAGCTGAATCGGGGCTGTGGCTGAGATGCAGTGTAAAATAAGGTAGTAAGCGCTAGAAGGGAAAAAAGAGCGATCGATGAGACGAGCGAGCGACAGGACAAGAAAGCCAAAAAGCAAGGCAAAAGATCTCAAGGCAAAGCTCGTAACTGGGCGGCGCGGCGAATATAGCTGCACAGCCATCGGGCGAGACCCCAGCAGGCTAGAGCGCGCGCGATTGGGCGGCGACATGGCAGAGAGCGTTGAGTGGCTGGCGAGCCAAGCGGCTTGCATGAAGATCCGTGGGGCTGAGCGCTTAGAGGCGCCCGACACTCCGGCCATCTCAATTCCCCGGCTGCCATCGACGTGCGCTCAACGCGTAATCCGTGTTCTAGCCGCAATATCTACCTATCACAATCACCCTTAACGGTCCCTCTCCGCACGGCTCTCCTCCTCCACCGTCTTCAACAGCGCCGCCTGCTCCCTCCTGACCCAGTCCCAGTACACCTGCCACGCCTTGACGTTCGGGTCCTCGGACCCCGCCGTCTCAATTCCCCCGACGCTCAGGTTCTTGTTGATGTCCAGCGACACCTTGGCTACGCCTCGAGCGCTCTTCTCAATCTTCTCAATCTCCTGCTTGACCGCGTTCTCCTTGGGCTTCGTCGCTATCACCGTCTTGAAGTGGTCCGCGATGCTTCCGAGCCGCAGCTTCGTCTCGTCCGGCGCCAGATGCACCAGCTTCGTCAGCATCAGATTGCAAAGCGTGCGCACATCGTGGTCGTCGATGATGCCCGCAATGATGCGTTCGCTGAAGTCGGGAATGTTCAAACGAGCGACGGCAGTATCCAGCAGCGTGTAGAGCGTCTCGTAAGCACCCTTGCGCACTTCGAGGCCATCGTCGACCTTGTGCTTGAACGGGCCCATCTGCACCTCGCGAATGAGCTCGGGCTTGATGACCGTCCGGTCCATGACGAGCGGCAACAGCTCCTGCAGCTGCGGCAACACCAGCTCGGGCTTGTTGTGCACAGCCGAACTCATGGTCGTGAGAGCAAGGCGCTGGTTGTCCAAGTCCGAATCCCTGAGCATGGTCGTGAGCATTGGAATGACCATCGGGCGAAGGACGTCGTCGTAGGTCTCGTCCGTATCCGCAAACGTGTAGCGGAGGGCCGAAATGACCATGGCCCGAGTTCCAGCATCCGTGTTACCCAAGAATTCCTAAACAGGGTCAACATACGTGAGCTCTATGTGAAAAATGAGGTGCTTACCTGTAACTGCGGGAGGAAGGTCTTCGGATCAATGATCGTGAGCCTTCCAATGCACTCCGCGCCAATAGCTCTGTTATCCTCAAGCTGCGATGCCTTGAGGATCTGCTGCCAAAGGTCCTGCGCAAAAGGAAGCAAATCCGCGTCCGCACTTCTGTGCTGAAGAATCTCCCGAATCGAGTGGAGCAAGAGATACTGCTTGGCAGACGCCTGGCTCATCGTAGACACAATGAAAGGCAGGTACGTCTTGGGGTTGCCAGTACCAGCTCTGCCGAGTGCAACGGCGGCAGCCAACGGCACTTGGTCTTTGCCCTCGAAACGGGTTACAAAGAGCTGAGGTTCGAGCGGGGAGGACTGGCCCATCCGGAGGCCAGCTTCACCTAGAACGGCCAGAGCCAGACACTGTCGCTTGGAGTCTGCAGCGGTGTTGAGCTCCTTGACAAAGTCATCCACCTTCACTTGGATGCCTGACGTGCTGTAGACAAGAAGAGTGCCGACTACCTTTCCGATGAGATCGGGGTTTCCTGCAACACCGACTTCACGCAGAAGCGAATTCATCAGAGGACCGCCAGCGTTCTTCTCCGCAATGGCCTTGACCAAGGTAAGAAGAGCATCGAGCGCAGTGCCACTGACGTTGGCTTGAACCACACCCTTCAGGGCGTCGACCAACTCCTGGTTAACAACACTGCTGGGATCGTTTGAGACAAAGGTGGCCAGAATGATGAGGGCAGGGCCCATAAGATGCAAGTCGTTGCTCTTGATCGGGGTAATCAGCATGTTTTCAATCTCGTTGCTCGTCTTGCCGTCAAGGTGCGAGCGGGTCACAGGGTTGATGACAATGGTTCTCAAAGCAATCAAGCTGGCGCCGCGAAGCGACCGGCTGGCCTTGCGCAATTGGGCACTAAGCTCAAGCGCAACATCCCTCACCCATTCCGATGAGAACTCTGCGCTGTTTTGCGATAGGCCGGCGGCAACCTCGATCGCACGCACCGAGGCGAGACGCGTGACTTCGTTCTTGAGGCGATCAGAAAGGAGCTGGAGACCCTCCGTCCTCTTCGATTGCGAAATGAAAGCTTCCGATCCAGAGCTGCGGCCCAATAGAAGACCCAGGACGTGTAACGCGCGGCGTCGTGCTTCGACATCAGCTTCATTGGCAGAGATACGGTTGGTAAGGATGTCGAAGAGCTGCTCAAGGTACGCTTTGTTCTCTATGCTTCCAGCCTCCGTCCTCGGCGGAGTCAAGTCCTTAACGAACCCTTCAGTAGCCGCAAGTGCCTCGGAAGACACTTTGCTGTATCGCTCCTTGGACGCAGTCTCGAGAGTCGGTACAATCTTCGACAGATAAGGTTGCAATAACTCGGCAGAGTGGGTCTCGGCGATGGCCTGTAGAAGCTGCAGTGCAACAATCCGAAGAGTGGTGGCGGTAGCGGATGAAGCACCAGACCCACCCGTCTGGTTGCTGGTGGCTTTGGCTGCTTCGACGACAGGTTCGACAATCTGATCAACGTAGGCTGTAAGCCCACCGCCCTGCGTGATGACAACATCCTTCAGCAGCGAGATGGTTGCCTGCTTGGTGGGAAGAGTCCCAGACTTCAGAAGCGGGACGATTCCTCGCACAATGTCAGGAACCAATTTCGCCAGGCTCTCTTGTGGTCCGGAGAAAGGTTGGCTATCCAGGCTCGCCGCAGTGATACCCGCGTACAACGAAGCGTTAGTGTTCAAGTCGAACATGCTCGCGTCGCTGCCAACCCGTCTCCTCTTGCGGGACGGTGGTGGACCCATGAGCCCCAAATTGGATGCCTCCCGGTTCACACGAGCTGAAGATAAGACGTCTGGCTTCGATTGCTGCACAAGGTGAGCGAGCGTCCCCAAGACTTCCAAACGCACGCTCTCCTCCCTATCTTTGAAACGCGGTATGAGAGCGGGCGCAACCCGTTGGTACAAAGTTCCATCATCCAGCAAGTCGCCATGGCTGCGCGTGGAGATGAGCGCATTCAAGACCTTGGAAGCGCACCGGCGAACCTTCCAGCTGCCGTCGTCTTCATCATCGAAACCTGCTTCTTCCTCAAAGTCTTCGTCTTCGAGATCAACATCGTCGTCATCCTCTGCATCCATGTCCTCATCGTCCTCATCCGTGGCCAAGTTCGGGTCGTATTTCAAGAAGCGAATGCCAGCGTCAATGCTTTCTTCGGTAAAAACGCGCATCTCCTGGGAGCAGGATGTCAAGAAGCTCTCGAGCGCGACCAGAGCAGCCTCGTGAACTTCGTCGGTCTCGGGATCGCGTTCCTCCTCGCCATCCCAAGCCTCCATCTCTTCCTTGAGCTCACTTTCGCTCAAAGCACTCAACACAAACGGGGCGAGGGTCTTGAGGTAAGGGCCGAACTTCTTGGGGGTCGCGCGAGCCATGGATCCAAGGATCGTGATATGGAGCTTCCGCTGAACCCGCGTCAAGTGCGCCTGCCTCATGTTTTCAATAAAACGGGAGATGACGGCGCTCAGAGTCTGGTCTGAAAAGTGCACCGCCAGCGTGGACATGGCAGCAACCGCCTTCTTCTTGAGAACAGAGCCGGCCTTTTCGCTCTGGATGATTTGCAACACCACATTCTGCAGTGCAACAAGCTCAGCTTCTTGCAGCATTATTCCAAAACACCTAGCAATCTCGATGAGTACATCGATGGCGGTGCTGTCCGTCCCCTTCTCTATGTCTTCCTCCAGCATACCCTTCTGCGATGTGCGTCCAGACGCCGAGCCGATGAGCCTGGGTATCAATGTCTTGCTGACGGACATGTATGCGTTCGCGACTGCCGGGGTGCGGGGAACACCGGCCACAGGCTTGGGGAGGGATACGACGATGGTGCGGAGGGCGAGAGCCGGGACCGAGCTGTCGACCGACTTTTCCGTGGAAATGGTGGAGATGCGCTCAATGGTAGCCGACAGGACAGTGTCTGGTGCCTTGTTGACAAAAGGGCCCAGACACCTGACGGCCTGGTTCTGGACATCTCCGTTGGTGTCGTTGAGGGTGTCGATCAGGCCGTCAAGGATCTTGCTAGCACCACTGTAATCGTGGGTGAGGAAGCTGGGGTGGCCGTTGACCATGAGCTGGTGCAGGTCATTGAGAGCCATGTAGCGCAGGTCGGGATCATTGTCGGTGAGCTTGCGGCAGAGGCGGCCGACGTCAGCGGTCGGGGCCGACATGGCTGCGGGGGTCGAGAGAAGGTGGAGGAGGGGTCGAGGCAGGCGTTTGTTGCCGTTGAGGGTTAGAGCAGATGGAGTGGTTTCGTCGCGGGGGAGGAAGAGGAGCCGCAGACGGAAGGTAGAGGTGGAATGAAGCGCAGCGGGTGGCGGGAAAGGAGGAAAAGAAAAGGGCGGCGGCAGGCAACAACAGAGCAGCTCGATGTTCCAGTGGGGTTGTGGTGTTGCAAGCGCAGTGACGATGGAGCTTCCGGGGCGGCCCAAGCTCGTCGGCGCCAAGCTCGCTAAGCGGGCAAGATGACATGATGTGACGAAGGTACCGAGGGCGCAAGACCTCCAAAGACCTGCCTTCTCCAGCTTTTGCCGAGCCATCCATCCACCCCGTCTTCCCTCAATCGCATCTCCACTCAGCCCAATTGCTGGCTTTCCCCTTTCAATTCTTCAAAAATGCCCTTCCCCAGGTCCACTGCCTTCCGCTTCGTCTCGCAGGCTGCTCGTCCGGCCGCCCGCTCGAGCTTCCGCAGCGCCGGCGCCGCATGGCAGCGCACCTCGCAGCAGGGCGCTCGCCGCTACGCCAGCTCCTCTGGCCACTCGCACCAGGCCGGCAGTGATGTCCCTTGGTATGTGACCGCCGTTCAACTCTCTCGATGCGCATTGCGATTTCGGCGCAAATTCGCTTCGGCATGCGTGCGGCACGGCCGGCCTTTGTCGCATCGGATCTTCACCCGCACCAATGCCCATTGACCATGCCCGCTAACACGTCTTGCTGTGCAGGGCCATCGGTGCCACCGTCGTGACCATCCCCGGTGTCTGGTACATGCTCCAGCCCGGTGCTGACCACGGTCACCACGAGGAGCACGCGAAGCACGAGGAGAAGCACGAGGAGCCCGAGGAGGAGCCCGAGGAGGCCCCCAAGGAGGAGTCTGCGCCTGAGGACAAGCAGGTCCCCAAGGTGTCCGAGACCGAGGGTAAGGACCAGGTCTCCAACAAGGAGAGCGACGAGCTCCAGAAGCCCCAGAACCAGGACACTCCCGAGGGTGAGTCCAAGAGCAAGGATGAGTCCCACATGACCTCGACGCCCGACAACAAGGGCAGCGTCGAGGGCGTCCGCTTCAAGGGCTCCACCAACCAGGGTGACTCTGACAACGCCGCCGAGGACACCCGTTCTCACGTCCCCGATGCCAAGGGTGGCGCGAAGAAGCGCATCGACAGCGGCTACGGCACTCCCATTGGCTCCGAGTCGGCCGAGAGGGATGCCAAGGGCTCCTCGAAGGACAAGGTGAGCTGCCACTTTGTTGGTGCTTGAGCGTAAACTCACTTTCGACAGGCCGCCTCTTCCAAGGAGAGCCTCAGCCAGAACCAGCAGTCTGGCAAGCAGGAGGGCCTTAGCAACACCGACACCAAGCACAGCACCGACCCTGTCAGCGACCCCAACAAGAGCACCAAGGGCGAGGGCACCGCCGAGACCGCCAAGGTCAAGGGCACCGTCTCTCCCAACAGGCCTTCTGTAAGTTGTCCTCGACCACAAGCGCCGAGCTAGCCTAACTGACCGTCGTAGGCGGACAACAAGGAGGAGCGCAAGTCCGAGAACGCATAAATTCCCTAATTCGTCTTGTTTTTCCTTGCATGAAGCACGAGAAGAACGTAGACATGCCATAATGCCAGCCGAGACAGATAGCAGCGTAGACGGCTTGTACATTTGACGCCTCCGCAAAAGCTACTCCGGTTTGTGCACTTTTCGATAGCGCCGCAATGTACCATTTTTCCATTATTCACCTACTGACTGGATCGAGACTACTGATTGATAAACTGATAAGCACGCGATGAGTTTCAGAAAGCCGTAGCGTCTCAACACCATTCCCTCATTCACCTAATGTCGCAGCAATCGAACACCTAACTAGATACAGGGAAACTCGGGACGAATGCATAAATCTAATCGAGCCGTCAGCTGCCATGCCGGCAAATAGACAGATTCTCAGCCACGCAGCCCCACCACGACGCACCCCACACGTCCGCACGCACGTATCCGGATCAAGCGCCGCGCCTCACGGGACGACGGCGGTGGCTCTGGGCCAAACGGGTAACGTCTCACGCTGTGACGGGCCGCGCCAAAATCAGCAGCCGCGCACTTATTTCTCGTCATCGAATCGCATCCGCAGGGGGACTTCTGCCCAAGGTTCCAGCCGGCCAGCCGGCGTGCCAGGCAAGCGCACATAGTGCCTCACTTCAGACCGCGTCGCGTCGCGTTGCATCGGCTCGGCGTGGCTGCTGATTGCTGCTATTGTTGTCGCTGGACGATGGTTGCTGCTGCCTGGTGCCTGGGCGCGCATTGTGTGCCTCGCGCGGCGGCATGGCGCCTATCGCAGCGCAAGGCCGCGCCGAGGCGAGTCGCGTTTGGCGGCGATCGCCCGTGGAGTGACGACTGACTAGCTAGGTAGCTGCCGAGCGAGCGAATACAATTCTACGGAGGCTGGTGCCCGCCGTCTCGTCTCGGGCGGGACAAGGCTGTGCCTCGGCAGGGGCAGGGGCAGGGGCAGGGGGTAGGGGGCAGTGCTGCGCTGTGCTGTGGTGCTTGCGATAGCGATTGCGATCGCTCGAGTGCGGAGCGGGTGACGGTGATGGACGGACGGGGTGGTGGATGTGCAGAGTGCAGAGCGCAGAGCGCAGGCAGCCTGCTCTAAAGATAGACGGCACCCGCGTACCTACATGGCCAGGTTTTCTGCCTGACAGCTGCCTGGGCGCGGCGCTGGATGAGGTAGCCGTGCATGCCACGGGCGCCCGAAAGGGTAGGTTGGTATTCGGGCAGC
>NW_022983557.1:27101-82641 GCF_010093885.1 Aplosporella prunicola CBS 121167
AGGGCAACAACCTAGGAAGGCGGGGTGCTGCAGCAGCAGGAGCAGGAAGCAGGAGCAGGGCGATGCGACACGGAAACACGTCGGGGCCGGGCACCTGCGCCTGTCACTGTCAGGCAGGCAGGCGGAGCTGTGTCGAGGCTGTAAGCTAGGTAGGTAGGCAGCTTGGGAGAGGGACAAGGCTGCGCGTCGCGAAGGGGGATAAGGTCGTTTGGGCAGGTGGTCCGCAGGCGTAGCGGGTACTAACTTTGGGGGCAGCAGGTACGTGGGTAGGTACAGTAGGTAGGTGGGTGGGTAGGGCTGCACCGCTGCTGCTGCTGCTGCTGCACGGCCGGTGTACCGTACAGGACACAGCGCTCTGGTGCGACGTAACTGGGTATATCCACCCATCCATACCGCACACACACAGCAGCAGCAGCAAGCATGCACGCACGCACGCACACATGCAAGCACTTTACGTTGCGCCGCTGCGCCGTTGTGTCTGAGCTTCCTTGATGGAGGGGAAGGAGGGCCTGGCGACGCGCTAGGCACGCGCAGTCACATGCATGGCGTTGCGGACGCGTGGGCAGTGGGTTTTGTATTTTTGGACGCTGCTGCCTGGGATAGTACCTAAGGTATTATTAGGTGGGTAGGTATGAGTCACACACACATCGCAGCACGGACGGGTTGTTTCGGCGACGGCGACGACGGTGTAAGAGCGGCGGCTCGCGAAGGTGGACAGAAATGGTGATGATGGCGACGACGGTGATGGGCGGTGCCGGTGGTGGTGATGACGGGGGGCGTGCGCAGGCATCTACCTACCTACGTGCCTACGGACGGTCTGGGTAGGTAGGTAGGTACGAGGGAAAGAAAGGCTGTCGATGCCTGCTCTGCTATGTGCCCAGCGCTCTAGGCAGCAGGGAGGGGATGCGGGGCGCGAGGCGCGAGGCCCCGAGTGGGTGTGTGATGAGGGGAATGAGTGAGAGTGAGCGAGAAACGGATGGAAGGGGCGCGCGCCACGCCGGCTGCGCGCGGGTGCGGGGTGGATGGCGGGCGGAGAGGCGCGGATGGGCTGAAGGACGGAAGGAATGATGGATGAGTGGAGGGCGCCGAGTCAGATCGGGGTGCGGAAAATAGGTAGGTAATGACTGGATAGATGGATTGTTGGATGGTCGGATGGGAGCAATAATTAGGTACTGTAGGTCCAACACACGGCACGGCACGGCAGGGACGGGTAACTACGTCGCGGGCGGAAGAGTATGTATGTATGCACGCAGATGGGATGGGAGAGATGTTTCGAGGCGAAGAAGTAAAAAAAAAAGAGAGCTCTGGATTGTAGTGAATCAATCAATGGGGGTATCTCCGTCCGTGTCCGTGTCCTGCCTACATACCGACCGTCCTTCCTTCCTTCCTCCTACTACTAAGCGATTCCGTGTTTGCGTACATGCCATGCGTGTTTGCATGCTAGCTAGCTTGCGCCTCCGGGGTCGTCTGTCTGCTGTCTGCTGTCTGTCTGTCTCGTACAATAACAATCTAACTACTGGGTAAACGGCTCTAAGAGCGGGGTGGGTGACTGGTGATGATGAAGCGCGCATGCGGGGGTGCGTGATATGGGGTACGGGTATGGAAGGGTGATGGGTAAGGCTGTCTGTCTGTCGCTGCACGACCGGCCAGCGCCACTCGCCGTCGCAACGCATGGAATGCACCCGTACTCGCGTACGCGCGCATGCATGCGGGCTAGAACGGCGGGCGGCGGACGAGGCGAGGTAGCGTGACAGGGTGTGTGGAAGGGGGAAGAGGGTGCGTGAAGTGGAATCAGATCGTCGTGACGGTAGCGTGATGATCGTGCAACCAACCAAGCCGCGAGAACAAACAACCAAAAGAACGGGAAATCGACAATGGGGGTAGATAAATAGATGGATGATGAGAAAGGGGGAATAGAAGAAGAGAGAAGAAAGTAAGAGAGAGAGGAGAGAGCCCGTTCATTCCAATCGCGCCGCATCCCTGCCTTCCTGCTCGCCTGCCTGGCCTCCTGGCCTGCCAAGTGCCACACACACACAGATACACAACCTCCTTCCGCGACTGCCTGCTCGTCCCCCGATTGCCTATTACTCTCCGTGTAGGCTACACCTAGGCCTAGGCTGCCGTGAACGCCGTGCTAATGCCGCTTGTCGCAATCTTCGATGAATGATAAATGCTGCTGACCGGATCATGTGAATCGATAAAAGCATCCAAATGGGGTAAAAGGTAAGAATAAACGGAAAAGGAAGGCGTGACAAAAAAAAAAAAGTAGCGTCAGACCCGTCTCGTGACTAGGTAGTCGAGTCAACCGCCCTTGTTGGTGGTGGTGGTAGCCTGCTTCGAGAGCGCCTCGACCGCCGCCTCTAGCTTCTCCAACCGCGCGTCCTTCTCTTCGATCTCGCGCCGCAGTCGCTTAATCTCTGCGCGCAGGTCGTCTTCGTCTGCCTCGGCACCTGGCGCGTCGTCACCGTTGACTGCTGATGCCGCTACTGCGGCGACTGCTGCTCCTCCTTCGCCACCGCCTCCCCCGCCGACAACGTTGCACGTCGTTTTCCTCCTCTTGCCTGCTGCCGACGAGGCAGCAGTAGCGTGGTACGCATCGTCATGCTCTTGATCAGGCGACAGCCTTTCGCTGCCTTCTTCCTCGACGCGCACGCCCGCCGAGGCAGCGTCGGAAGCCGAGGCGCGGCGATGCACGCGGCGGATGTGCTCGGCGAGGTTCTCTTTGCGCGTGAAGCCGGCGCCCATGCTGCGCTTGCAGTCCTGGTGCGGGCAGAACAGCGCCTTCTTGGTGCCGCCGTGCATCTTGTGCACCTCGCGTTCGTGACGTAACAGGCCGCCCGAGTACGTGAAGCCTTGCAGCTTTTCGCAGCCCTTGTGGCGACACACGTACGGGCGATCGTGCTTGTCCATGTGTTTGCTGTCAAGGGAAAACATCAGTCAGCGTGATCTTTTGTTGTTGTGATGATGTGTTGAGATGATGAAGTGGACGTGGGGCGGGCAGCTGGCTTACCTCCATTCGCATTTTCTCTCAAAAGTTAAGCTGGAGCAGTCGGCGGAGAAGGTGCATATCATCTTGCCGTCGGAGTTGCGCGGAGGCTCCTCGGTGCGCTTGTGGATATATTTGCCACGCGGCGTGTAGTTGTCGTAGCGCTCCTCAGAAGATTCTCGATCCGAGTGCACGAGTTGCACGTGAGGGGCGGCGACGTTGACGGCGACGGACGGGTGGTCGGGAGCTTTGCGCTTGCGGGGGTTTTGCTGGTGCATGGTGCTGTCGCCGTTCATACTGATGGGGCTCGGAGGGATGGATTTGTAGTCGGAGGTGGTGGTGGTCATGACGGGGTGGTGGTGGTGGTGGACGAGGGTTTGGGTGGACATGGGAAAGGTTTGCGGATGGGGCGGCGCAGGATGAGGTGTTAGGTCTTCGACGATGAGCTGTGGCAGCAGATGAGGTGGCCAAGTCGGGATATTTGAGGGAAACAGGGCATCAAAGTCGTCGCGGGTGGCGATGCCTGATTGGTAAGGCCACAGGCGGGACAGGGCTTGGGTCGTTTGGGTTTGGGCGCCAGACGCGTCGGACCACGCGTTGACCTTATACTCGTGCGAAGTCTGGCGGCTGCGGGGGGACAAAGTGGGACGAAGGCTGTCGCATGTCGCTGCTGGTGCCGATGACTCAAGCTGCGCGACCGCGACCTCAACCTGCCGGAGCGACGGCGGCTGCTGCTGGGCCTGGCGGCTGTGCTGGCTGTGCTGCTGCCGGTGTGGCGCAGTAGTATTCTGCTGCACGTGACCGCCAAGTAGCGTGCGTCCGTATGTCGCGTCTGCCACTCATCAGCACTGCCACTCGCTTTCCCCGACTCATTCGTCATCGCACTCACACTCGTCCTCCCTCGGCATGGGCCACCCGAAATTCCCGAGCCAGCTTGCGCGCATCTTCGCTTGCTGCTCGTAAAACATCCAGCAAACTCCCCACAGCACTGCCAGCGACGGCCGCACATTCGCCCACGGCCATGTCGTGCTCACCGGTCGCTGGCCGCCCGCAAACTCGCTGAACCTGCCCAACACCTTGCGCCTGCACCGCTCCAGCCCGCTAGGTCGACGACCACGCCGCACCACGGCCGACAAGGCCTGCCCCAGGGCGTGCTGGATCACCACCAGCAGGTGTTGCAGGTTGCTGACAAAGGTCGATGCGACGTCGTGGCTCCGTCGCAGCCCGTGCAACAGGTTGTCCAGCCGGGCGATAGCGCGCCTTGCTAAGCCTAGCGCCGCCCAAGACAAGTGCAAGTCGACCGTTGGCAACAACGGCAAGTGCAACGCTGCCAGGAACAGGCCGTCGTCTGCAGCGAGCTTGCTCGGGCTCGCTGCCAGGATCCCGTCGAACCTTCTGTCGACGTCACGGACGAGCCTGCGTGTGCCCCGTGAGTCCGTGACACGATCATGTAGGGGTCGAGCACACCTTACTTCTCTAACCCGCTCCCGGAGCGAGCCGAACCATCCCTCCCATCCCCAACCGCTGCGCTATGATGATGCTGCCATGGCTTCTCCGCCTCACTTGGCGACAGGCTCGGTAGCGTGGGCTCTTGGGCCGGTATACGCGTCGTTCTGCACCGATGCCCAAGTCGATTGGCGAGTCGCTGCCGACATCCGCTCGTTCCAAGCTGAACCGCCTCCATAAGAGTCAGACTGTGAGAGCAGGTGAAAAAGTCGAGGGCTGTTGAACGCGCGGAAATCGTGGCGAGGTACGGATTATAACATGCCGCGCGGCCGTTTCTCTCTTTGCGCTGCTGCACCTGTCCGGCTGAAAGCTGCCTCGAGGCATACTCCAGTTTCCTTCTGCTGGCGACCGGTCAGCCATTGCGCGGTGCTGATAGGCCTGTCGCGCAGGGAGCTGTGGCACCCTTGGTGAGGCGCAGTAACCCCCTCAGGCAGCCCTGAGGCGGAGCATTCCTAACCACCATGTCGTCCAATCCCATCGCGCCAGCCCAAAACCGGTTTGCGTGGCTGCCTGGACATCCCGGTAACAAGGCGAACACCTTTCCTCATGCTGCTTTGATGCCCCACCAGATTCGTCTTCCTATCGTACAAGCTCCGTTTTCCGATTGGCTGCCTCAAGTATACCACCCCGTGCGCGTCTGAGCCTATTTGCACCGCTTTCGTGTTTCGTGTGTGTCGAACATTGTGACACGTTGATGCTTTAGAGAGGTCTTCAGCTCGACCTGAAGGACATGCATGGATGATACACCGCTTGTCCACGTCCAGTGAGAAGCGTTACTGATTGGTTACCAGAGCTAAATCCGTGGAATTCGCCTTGTCTTCTATCTTGTTTGCCTATGAATCTATCCGGTGTCAGGCGGATCACCACACCTGCAAGGAAGAGTGCAGCCTTTTAATGATGCACCGGTTTACGCAGTTATGTGGACTTCGATCGAGCTCTCCAAAGTATGCCGTATTAACATGTTGCGATAACTCACTGTACAGTGAACTGGTATACGCCTGAACGTCGCCTCCAAGACAAGAGTTGTTGCTGTTGTCTTGACCGAGTAATGCGTATACTTGATAAACAATGTTTTCTCTTCGTTTTTCTCAGTTCGCTTTAAACGGTTAAAACTGGTCCGTCACCGTCAAGCGAGATTCGCCGTCTAGTAAGGCAGGGTTGTACCCAGATAAGGAGCACTCTGTAGGGACTGCTTTCAGCTTTCCTTAAGTCGTAGGTATGTATAGGCGGAAAAGTCCTAGAGCATACACATACTGATTTATCTTAACTGGATACCTTCTCCTACTCCGTGCAATCATCACCATTTCGCAAAACGATAAATCTCGCTTCACGACGATGGGCGTTAAAAGCTGCGTGCGGTGTGATGCTCGCCCTTCCGAAGGCGTGCTTCGTTCCTTCCTTTTCAAACCAACTACCGAAAACGTGCTTCTCGAGCTCAACCCAAGAGACTTTCACCATTCATACGCGACATCCCAACGTCAGCCGTGCCATCCTCCGGCCCAAACCGAGACCGCTTATTCCAGTCAACGCATTGCTCGTTCATTTCAGCCGACATCTCCTAGCGACAAGTTCGGCAGGTCTCACGCAACTGTATTCCTACCCGGTCACAGCGCAGCGCACCCCACTGTCACCGAAGAAGCCCGTCCGTCTAGCTTTCCACAGCACGCTTCTCGACATGTGCGCATCACGCTACGACCTCAGGCAAAGGCCAGCCGCCGGGGGGCGCGACGAAGACGAGTCACCAGAGCGGCGGAAGCGGAAGCGGATCAGTCCAGAGCGGATCAGGCCGGGGTCGTCTGAGGCGGAGATGCCACCGCGAGGGTGGGCTAAAAGGAAGAAAAAGACAGAGAAAGATTCTCCTTCTCGGGGACGACCAGGACGAGAACAAAGCCCTAGTGAGTCGGGCTACAATACCGACGAGTCCACAAGGAACCCCGAAATCGACGATGAGGAATCCAGCAGCGAGGACAGTGACGCCGAGTCATCGTCTAGCGATGAGGAAAGGGAACCTGGCGGCTCTGATGGGGAAGGGTCGGATGATGAAGACGGCGGCGCTGGCGGTACTGCGGGTGGCGGGAATCCGTCGACCCAGCCACCGACGCCCGACTTGACTGGCCCTTCTTCTCAGGAGTACATTCTTTGCATTTGGACGTGTGGTGGAGTTGACCTTGTGCTGACGTTGGGGTTTCAGGGAGCCTGGAGTCTCGTCTTGCCCTCCAACGCCGTCTGGAGAAGTGCCATTGCATTTGCTGGCGGATTCTCGGGAATGGCCGTCAACTACTTCGGCGGCTGATTTGACGGAGCTGGCTTATGGAAGAGAGGGTAGCGGACAGAATGCTGCACTGCAAGCCACTGCAATGATCGAGGCCAGAAGTCCGTCTGGTTCTCAATCCTCCGCAATGTCTATCAGCAATGGGCCCTCAGTACCGGAGCACACCTCCCCTAATCAAGAAAACTCTCTTTATCACACCACCGCAATACCTTCAGCACGCACTATCCCCAGCAACCGCCACCCGCTCCTCACGCGCCTTATGCGCAAACACAAGGCGCTGCTCACGCGAATCTCTTACCTAAACACACGCATAGTCAACGCCGCGTCGCTCCGGCAGCACTCCGCATTCAACAAGAACGCGCAATACGTAGCATGGCGCAAATGGGAGCGACGCGCGGCGGGGCTCTATAGCGTTCTCGAAGACGACCGAGACAACAAAACACTCACCACGACGCCAAAATGGCGACTTAAAGCCTTCGTGCTGCGCAGAGACAGGGCGTGGATGCGGGACGAGCGGCTCGCGGCGCTCGAGCAGAAAGCAGGCGACCGCGTCGGCGAGACGCACTGGCGGCTGCTGGACGCGTGGGACCGGCTCGAGCGGTGCGAGATCGAGCGGCAAGCGCTCGACCCGGGTCCGCTGGTCGGAGAGTACTGGGCGCAAGCGAAGGCGCTGCACGCGCTGGAGGAGCGGCGGAGGAAGTATTGGGCCGAGACGCATGCGTTGCTGCAGGGTAGGTGGGTGGATGGGAAGTGGGTGACGGGGGAGTGGCCGACGGTTATAAGCGAAGAGATGCAGATGGCGGAGCTGCGGCGGCAGCTGGTCGTTCATGATGGCGCGGGCGGTGAGCATGGCCATGGCGTGGACTACGCCTTGGCTGCGGCGGTGATGGCGGCTGTGGATGGTGTTGTCGAGACTGTGGACGACGCAGAGTTGAGTCAGGTTATTCATTGTATGCACTAGACGCAGGGTTAAAAATGCTGCGTTTGTTTTGATGTGTTCGTTTTGAAGATGCTGGTGCTTGTTTGGTCTTAATTATGCTGATGAATTTACGAGTGACCGGGGAACTTATACACAGTAAAAGCGCCCTAATCTCACAAGACGATAAATCTCACTTGATAGTAACGTGACGGATATCAAGTAAACAACCAGAGTAAAATAACACTCACTATAAACTAAACCCCTACATAATCAAACGAAACCAAAAACAAACAACTAAACCAAACCCCAACGACCAAAGAAAAGAAAAGTTAAAACGACCGAGTAAAGAAAAAAAGAAAGAAAGAAAAGAAAGAAAAGAAACTACGCTACATTACTGCCCACGAACCACACCCCCCAAACTCAACATGCCCTCAGCACCACCACTACCCAGCGGCGACCCCAGCGGCGAGCCCACCCGCCTTGGCGAGCCCAACTGCCCGCTGCTCAAGCTGCGCTGCAACACGGCGTAGTTGCTGCTCGAGCGCCTGGCATAGCCGGCGCCACTACCGAGCCGCAGACCCGGCCTATTCTTCGCCTTACCATCAGCTCCAGCTCCAGCAGTGTTCTGCACCGCGTTGTCGTCCACGAGCCCCGCAATGCCAGCAATGCCCTCCTTGTCCACAAAGCCAAAGCTCGTTGGCCGCTCCCACAGGCCCTGGCCATCATCTTCCTTTTCCGGCAGCGGCGCCCAGGTCTGCACATCCAGCAGCTTCCGCACCTTATCAGCCTTGCAGGCATCAAACCCGGCAAAACGGCGCGCCACCGCGTCCAGCAATTCCGCGTACGCGCTCTTCTTGTCCGGCGCGCCCTGGCCACGCGCAGCAGCACGGCCCCACGCCCTGCGCAGCGCTTCCATTTCCCTGCACGCCACTGCAGCGGCGCCGTCCAGCCCGGCGCACGCCTCAGCGACCTCGGTCTCCGCGTCCCAGGCCAGGCGGCCCAGCGCCGCGGCGTGTAGGGCTGCGGCGCGGTCGTGCTTGCCGCGAGACGCCAGCATAGCGGCTTCGAGGCGCAGGGCAGCGAGGGCGGGGGGCGCGAGCGGCCCGTGGATGCGCGCGAGGTTGTAGTGCAGGGTTTGGGCGAGGTGGAGGGCGGAGGTGGTGGAGGCGGGGGTGGCGAGGGCGAAGCGGGCGTGGATGAGGGCGAGGAGGAGCGAGAGGTGGTGCTTGCTTGACGAGGTGGAGGGGGACGAGTGCAGGGCTGTGAGGACGTGGTCGAGGTCTGCGAAGTTGGCTTGGGCGCCCAGGGTCGCGGCGAGGGCGGAGGCGTCTTTGATGTCGAGGAGGGTGGCGAAGGAGAGGTTGGTCTGGCGCGCGGCTTCGAGGGCTTCGCGCAGGATGAGGGCCGAAAGCTGCATCATTTGCGCGTGGCGCTTCTCCTCTGGACACGGCTTCGCGCCGACGCGGCCCGCGAGGTAGAGGCCGAGGCGCAGACCGGAGAGCACGTCTGCTTGTGTCGCAAAGCCGCCTTGGACGTGGACGAGACGGTGGACGAGGACGCCCAGCTCGTGCGCGGCGTGGAAGCGGTCGGCGCGCGTGTGTTCGGCCACTGTGTCGACGGTGCGGGAAAGGATGGTGGTCCACGTCTCTTCGTCCGAGAGGAGCGAGAGCACGAGGGTGAAGAGGGCATGGTAGGCCTGTCCGTCGACTTCCTGGGAGCCCACGGCCTTGCGAAATGTGGCCAAGAGCTCTTCTTCCACTTGCTTGGCCTCGTCGCCATGGTCCGCCTCAATCAGCACAAGCCGAAGTCGCGCTCCTCGCTCCAGCACACCCATGATGCCCCGCTGCTGCACTTCGGTCTTGCTGACGTGGAACCACGCCTCGTACAGCAATATCTCGCTGCGGAGCTCGGCCATGATGGCCGTGAAGCTGCGCGAGCCGCCCAGGAGGACTTCAGCAAAGGCGGCGAAGAAGGTGCGCTGTGTCGTCTTGACCGTCTTGCCAGCGCGCGCCTCGTCGATGATGATGCACCGCAGCTCCTGCATCAATGTGAGGGCATGACTCTCCAGACCATGCGCGACGTAGGTGCTCGCGAGGGCCTGCGCCGCGGCGATGAGGCGCTCCGAGTGGTGCGTCTCCTGCTTGAAGACGCCAAAGACGGCCGTCTGCAGTGTCGAGGTGGCTTTGGCGGTTGCTTCGGTCGTATTTTGCTGCGTGTACGTGTGCACGAGCTGGTGCAGAAGGGAGAGTGTCTCGGTGGCAGTGTAGCCGCGCTCCGTCCTTGAGGCTTCGTACTGCGATGCGTACAGCGAGACGGCGCGCTCGATGGTGCTGCTCTTGGAGGCGTACATCTGCGCGAGGCGCTGCGTCGCCTGCGCAACTTGCCTGTGCGTTAAAACAGTCGTCGTGGTCGAAGTCTTCGAGATCGTCTTGCTCTGCTTCAGCACCTCCTCGTACAGCTCCACAGACTGCTGGTAGCTCTCTTCGCTCCTTTCACAAATCTGCGCCAGCCTCACTGTAGCCGTGAGCGTCTGCGCGCTCTCCGCGCCATACAAGCTCACGCACGTCTCGCGGTACTCGCTCGCCAGCCGGTGCGTCACCACAGACTCTGCCTTGACCTTATGCTCCAAGACATGCATGTAGCGCTCGTAGACGCGCTCAGCAAACGCCGCTTGCAGCTTGTACGACTTGCCGTGTTGGCGGAACGTCTGCCACAAACAGGCGTACACCTCCCTCGCGGCAGCCCACCCGCCGCGCTGCTCGTGCAGCTCGCACAAAACAAGCGCCGCTTCAATGCCTTCGACGCGGCAGGTGCCGTCTTGGGCCTGGTACGCAGAGTAAACGGCTTGGTACGCCTCCTCCGCTTCCTTCAGCTTGCCGAGGCGACGCGCGAGTGTGCCATATGCGACAAATGTCTCGATGGTCAGGGTGTGTGATTTACCCAAGCGGCGTTGCAAGCAGGCAGCAAAGTCACGGTAAGTCGCGAGGGCGAGCTCGTAGCGGAACGTCCGCTCATGGAAGGCGATGACCTCGCGAGCCGTGCGCACCAGCAGCTGCTGGTCATAATCGAAGTGCGCGAGCGTGGCGAAGACGTTGCGGTAGATGGCCTCGGCCTTGTCGACCCGCAGCTGCTTGAAGTGGCACTCGGCGAGGCTCATGGCAGTCTGGATGACCTCTTCCGAGTGCTGCGTCGTCAACTCAGTGGCCGAGGCACTCTCCACCGACGACCAAGTCTGGCTGAGGGCTTTGGAGTACACTTCCAAGGCCTCAGACCAGCGCTCCTGCTTGACATAGCTGGTCGCGAGGGCTGTGCACGTCTTGATGGTCGCTGTAGAGACGGAGAGGCTTGATGACTTGCTGCTGGCGGAGACGGAGAGCGTTGATTCGAAAACCTCGCGCAGCACCGTCTCCTCTTCGACAGTGAGAAGCTCCGTGGTGGTGGTTGTCGTCTTCTCGGTCGTAGTCGTGATCGTCTCGGTGACTGTCTCAGCGAGGGACGTGGCAATCTCGACCGCAATAGCAGACGACTGCTCCGTCTCCTTGCAGTGCTTCCAAAGCGAGGTGAAGATCGACCGGGCCATGCTAAAAACCTTGAGCGACTTGAACTCCTCCGCAATCGACTTGATGCGCCGCGTGATCGACTCCGTGTGCTTTGTCTTCTGGTACGCCGCAACTTCGGTCCAGACGGCGCGCATGATGACCTCGGCCTCGTCGCGGCGGGAGTGTCGCGTGAGGAAGCGGGAGTATTCAATCGCGACGTCGACTCTGGTCTCGATTGCGGTTGAGGACGATGTGCTCGTCGTGATGCTCCGCCAGTAACTGACGAGGATTTCTTCCGCCTTGGTGACCTCGCGGCGTCCCTCGTACATCCGGACGAGGGTCAGGGTCGACTTGATGCGTCGCTCATCCGTTATAGCGAGGGTCTTGACGACGTGCTCGTGATAAGACAGATGAATCGAGAGGATAACGTCAAGCTTGGAAAGAGCCTTAAGCCGCGCCATGAGGACTTCATACAGTGCTTCCGTTTCCTTGTGGAAGTAGCCGTGGCGCTCAATGGTTACCTCGTATAGCTCCCGGTAAAGCACGACGGCTTCTTCAACCTTTTGGACCGACACGTAGAGCTCGGCGAGCAGCTTGGTGTATTTGATCGTGAGGTCGTGAGATGCTCCATGGGTATGCCTGTGCGCAGTGATTATGAATTTGAGGACTTCTTCCCTTTGCTCGACAAGCTTCGTGCGTTTGGTAACGGCGGTGGAAGTTGTCGAAGCAATGAAAGCTTCCGCGCACACCACGACGATCGCGATGTCGCCACTGGTCTGGCTGATCCTCCAGGCGTCATAGGCGAACTCGGCAGTTTTAACGGAATTAATCGCCTGGTAGACCTGGATCACGTAGAGGAGGCTCTGGAGGCTTGCTGAGGCACTCTCACCCAAGACGGCTTTGCGGAGTTTGTATGCGATGAGCGAGTACGTCTCCATCTCCCTGCTGGTGAAGCGCAGTTGCAAGCAGACTTGCTCGAGCATTGCCAAAAGCACCGAGCTGGGGAAGCAGCTCTTCAGCTTTGGAGACACCTGGACTTCGCCGTTCGTCTGGTAGAAAGCAGATGCCTTCATGTGCGTCGTCCAGTACATGGTGCAGTACTCCAGCATCTGATACTGCTTGAACAGGTCGTAAACGTCATGCACAGCAAGTTGCTTGAACGACACGTCAAAATTCTTGTGTACATGAATCTTGACGTAAGCCAGACAACCGAGAGCAAGACTACTCTGTGCCCTTCGCATGTCGAAATGAAACTTGTCCGTTTTGCACTTGCTAAGATGGTGACGCATGCTTGAGTGGCGCAAGCTCACAAAGCCGTCTTGTACGGTGACAAGTGATCCACAAGCCCGACGAACGACATCGGAGATGTTCCCGTATCTCGGCGAGTGACGACAGTGATTAGTGTCGATTTCCAACAAATGCTTTATCTCCTGGAGGGCAAGGGGGCGCTCAGCAGCTATGATCCAGGAAAGGATAGCTCTTGTCTCTGAACGCTCGAGCTGGAGCTTGTGCAGGTCATAGTCGTAGAACCCTTCAACACTCTTTGGGGCTTTGTCGAGGTACTGCATAAAGCCAGAGAAAGTCTCCTCGTGTTTCAAAGAGCGGAAGGCAAGAGCAGCCCATAGGAATGACCCATTGGACTTCTCAGATACTTTGTGGGCAACAGCTTCCTTGTCTTTGTGGCTCATTGCCTCAAAGAAGCTCGATGAATCCAAGTTGTTCGTGATGAAGCGCTGAATGTCTTCGGAGACGTTGCTGTTCTTAATCGCTACATGTCGTGTGAGTGAGGGCGCAGCTTTCTGCAAAGGTTGGCTCAGCACAATGGCTTTGCAATCAGTATTTCCTTCTTTGACGGTAAGCTGATGAAGACGCTCGAGGATTGCAAGAGCGCTGGTCTGGCCTCCCGACAACTGGTCGAGGCCATCCACGACAAACATCAGCTTCGCGTGTTGCGCGACATGCTCCAAAGCGTGCCACAGCGTGTCCTCGACTTCCTTGGCGCTTTTGCCTGTTGTAGAGAGCTCAATGGCTTGACGAATGTGGACAAGAAGCGCTTCATGGCCGATGCGTGTGTCGAATGTCTGCAACAAGAGGCCTTTGACAACATTCAAAGCAGAAGTTGTGGAAGGGATGTCCCGTTCCACGCGGTAGTAGATGACATCATATGGGCTCTGGTCAATGGAGCTTTGCAACTGCTCCACGATCCAACCAGCAAGCATACTCTTGCCGCAGCCGGGGCCACCAGTGATAAGTAGGATGTTGTTCCTCTTCCAGGTAAAGTCCCAGAGATCGTCAAGGAACCACTCAAAGGTGAATTCGGTCCTGGAGGTGCTGGAGGACGCTCTTGAAGCGATGATCTTGCAAACGGAATGATCTGCGGGTTCCAGGAACCTTCGTATCTCACCGATGTCGAAGTTGTTCTCTACAACATGGTCAGCGACTTGCACGGCTCCAAGGAGCCTACCACTCACCTTCATCGAAGCCTTGCAGATGAGCAGTCCACATCGCATCTGAAACGCGATCCCTATGTGCGTAGAAAGCAGCCACGAGCTTTTCGAAATGTTCGGCAAAGTCATCGCAGCTAATCTGCGTGGTTCCTGTAGAGGTTGTTAGCCATAGCCGTTACATAGCTTCGCTAGGTAAATTATGTACCGTGACTCTTACTGAGGTAGTGCGCACCCACAGCACAGGTCAACTCGACCAGGTCCGAATAGGCATGGGCAAGCTCCCGTCTAATCTCAGCCGTAGCAGTGATTAGGTTCTCTTGGCGGAGAAACAAGGAGATGGACAGGCCAAGTTGGTGGAAAACGCTGAAGGACTTGGTCAGGACAGTAGCCTGGCGAGGTCCCATCTGCAAAAGAGCGAGGACGCTGCTCCAGATCATCTTGGTCGCATCTTCGCTATGAAGCATAAAGCCGCTAACGGCATCATGGAAGATGTAGACGTATCCCGCGAAGCCTTCTGCCCATCGAAGAACCTTGTCCCATTGGCTGCCGTCGTGTGGCATGAAGCGAAGACGCTCAGCGGCAAGAGCATCGAGAAAGTCGTCGAACGTTGCGATGCTATCAAGAAGCCCAGAAGAGCTTCCAAGCCTAGCCTGTACGGTCGTCGAGGTGCGGATGGTGCGCTCTCGAAGGATGTTGGTCTTCGGGAGGTGGTACATAGTCGTGTTGAATTCTGCCATCGCCGTAGACGTATTGGATGTAGACGTGCTGGAGGTTATAACCTCTTTTGTGGTATGCGTGCCATTGCTGCTGTGGGACAAGCTGTGGGACACGCCGTTGGATACACTGTTGGCCTTTGGAGCTTTAACGGCAAGGTCAGGGGCCGCAGTCTGCTGGACAGGAGTCTTCGCAGTGTCCGTCATTTTGTTGCTAGATGTTGTGTCAGAGAGGAAAGAAACTGGAAGGTCAGAGGACGGTCATGGCCACAAGGGGATATAATGGAAACTCACAAGCCTGACTTCTGGCGGTTCCCAAGCCTAGCATGCGGTACACACTTTGAGAAACAGACAGTGAAACACCTGCGGGATATATCAAGGAGAGTCCTCGCGATGCCCATGCAATAGTGTGTTGCTTTGAAGAACAGGTAGACCGCAAGGCTTCCGGGAATTATATAGCCATCAAGTACCTACAGGCAGGGAGTCAAGACCTGAGATGTCGATCAGCCAGCTCGAAGTTAATTTCGTAGAAACCCAATCCCGCTAAAAGAAGAAGCCATGTGTGAAGAATTGTCGGCGGTTCCGATGGCTCAGGTGGCTTCGAAGCACAGTCTCGAACACCTGTAGCCATGTTTCTGGAGGGATCACCCTGACGGCTTCGCCGTTCATTACCACAAAGACGAAGACGAAGAACCTTCGGCGTCACACTGGCTTGAAGCTCGTATACGCTCAGCCTTCTGGTCAATCAATTTGATGGGTCGTACCTGCGGACTGGGTACTCCCACCACCCGGATGGGTAACAATGGAGCTTCTACCTCGCGGAAGTTCCCGTTGGCTGAACTGGGTCAAGGTGGCCGTTAGATGTTCTGCTCGTGGCCTTCACATGGCTCTCGGTGACACCGCTCAAGCATTGGGGCAGGAAAAGCCTCCGTCTGCACTGTACAGGGGGGTTCGATAGGCCTAACCCAAAGAGAGCCATTGCCAGGGCTGGCTGAGAGACGCCAGCGTGATGAGACAAAAGTGGCTTTGAGCATCAGCTGCGAACATGTGAGTGGTGAATGGCAGGCTGTGGAACATGGTTGCAGTCGCGTATTTGCTTTATTTGATTATATTTGCATCAAGCCGACCCAAAAGGTTCATGGAAAGCTGAGGCCGGGCGAAACGAGAAGGTGGGTAGAGGCGTCGTTTGCAATATTGAGGCTGGCTGAGCGACGGTACGCGCATGGGTATGCCCGTCGATTAAGCGGCTGCGCCCGTCCACACGCAGTAGGCCGGTTGTGCCGGGATTGGTCGGTGGTTGATGGTTGAGTGGAGAGTGAAGAGTGGAGGGAGGCCCGCAGCTCCGGTTCCCACCTTCCCCGCCTTTGCTGACTGCGCAAGCGAGACTTGTGGCTTGGACCCGCCCGAGCTGAATTCCCTCGCTCTGCCATCAACATTCGCTCTCCTCCCCATCCTCGCAAGGTCTTCTGATGCAGGATCAACCTTGCGACATGTTAGTATGTGGATCATATGATGGAGTGCTTGTCCTCTACCCGTCAACCCCGCGCCATTTCGATTCCGATTGGAATCCTGGGCAAATTCCTACTTCCGGGTCTGAGAGGAGCTTCTTTCGAAATCTGTGCCATTCGACGAGCAAGCCTGTCGCTCTTATCTGCGAACCGCCTGCGAGACCGGCCCCGCTTGCTCCGACTGGGCATCCGCCATCAAGCATCGCTGCCCCGGTCTGTGGAACTGGCTCTCAAAGCAGATCAAGGATCACGATGGCCAGTACGTCAGTGTGGACTGCATGACAGGTGCATAGTATTTGTCTTTACTTGCAAAGCTTTCCTGGTAGGAGATGCGGATGGATTCCTAGGCACTCGTGGATTGGCACGTACTGTGAACTTAAATACTTCGCCGGCCATCTGCAGTTGAACACCGACGCCATGAAGTCTACCAGCCTTGCTTGGCTTTTCCACTCGAGTGGGGAGAACTCCATGTAAGCTGATCAGAGTTTGTGGCTTCGGTGTGTCTCAAATGCTCAGTTTCTTCTCCTTTAATTTGTTGACTACATCCTGAATATTCATACGGTTGGTTGCAAATAATCGTATCTGTTCACCTTGCTGTCCTCTCGAGGCGGTCCAGTGGAGTCATGAAGCGTAATGGTGGCTTTCCGTCATCTTCATCAACACCTCTGCCCCGCTTGTACAGACTACAGTTTGATCGACTGCATCAAATTTTGCGCTGCGAAGTTCCGCATACAAAGTTAAAGCTGTGTTACAAGGTTCTGTTAAGTCGTGGTTATACCATTCTATGCCTGGGAGCCTATGAATGTTGATGGGATCAATTTGACATATAAGCGATCGCAGGGTGCCCGAAGGCCTCGTCAGCACTCTCAAATTCCAAATACCGAGACTCACAACTAACTTTGCATAACAATGCGGTTCCAAGGCTGCTCTCGCTTTTTTGTTGGGTCGTGACTGCACTTGGTGATGGTTTGTTCACTTACATAGCGCTCCACAATACCTAAGCTAAAGCACTTTCAGCTGTTTCATTCGAGCGACTCAATGTCAGCGATGCAGTACGTGCTCCTGACTATGAGGGCCAATCATTCACTTACTCTCTTGTAGGCCCTCCTTATCCTCGACTTGCAAGTAGGCCTCTACCACCTCGCCCGAGACTTCGACCCGACATTGTATCGAAACAACATGCTCGCGCACGCCGCACTCGATCAACTCTTCGACATCCCCGTGATCATGACCACCTCCGCCCAAACTGATGAGCCTTGTTCTATCCTTCAAATCCAAGCACAACACTCATCTTTCCACCAGGGCCAAACGGACCACTCCCCAAAGAGATTCTCGAGATGTACCCCACAGCACCGCTCATCCAACGACAAGGCGAAGTCAACGCCTGGGACAATGCCGACTTTCGCGCCGCAGTCCGCGCGACCGGGCGCAACCAGCTGATCATGGCGGGCATCGTGACGGACGTATGCACGGCGTGTCTGGCGCTGTCGCTGCGGGCCGAAGGGTACAGCGTGTGGGCAAACGTGGAGGCATCAGGGACGACGACGCCGCTGATCAGAGGCGTGTCGAATGCGCGTATGCAGGCCGCGGGCGTGCAGCTTGTGAGTCTGTTCAGTATTGTGTGCGATCTCATGCGCGACTGGCGGAACCCTCCGGGTTCGGCGGGCGTGCTGTCGTTTTTGGAACGCTGGTATCCTACTTATGCGTATTTGGCGAAGGCGCATGGCACGGCGGCTGAGAATGGGACGCTTGTTGCTGGTGAGGAGGTTTTGCTTGCGGAGAGTTGAGCTTTTGGTGGAGATGACACTGAATTTGTGATTGGCTGGGTAGGGTGTGACTTCACTTGGCAGTGATTTGAGACTCCTTGGCCTACTTGTCTTTTATCGCGTCTGTTTCCATGATTCAGGAGAGCTTGCTTGAGGACCTAAGTAAAAGCTTCACGTTTTCGGTCGAAACACATCTAACAACCGTTCACTGTAGCACAACAGTAAAATCCAAGATTAGTTTTGTATGGCTGTCGCCATGAAGTTTTCATTGTCCATCTAACTGCTCATCAGTTTCTAATGTTCACCCAACTCTAAGCTCTTAAAGCTTTCATTGCACCTCCAATTGCCAAGTCTAATGTACCGTCTGCCAATTTCTAAGCTTCTTCTGTTGGCCGAGCTATTCAGACATAACTCCAGGGTCCGACAGACCGCACATAGCCAGCATAACGTCATCAGTCTTGGGATCGTTAAGCACATCGCTGATGTATCCAACAAAACCCTCACCCAGCTTCTTCCAGGCGAAAGGCGTCACATTGTACTTCATGTTCAGTTCCGGGGAGTCCTGCTTCAAGGCGATGTAGAGCATAGCCTGATGATCGACACTCTTGAGATGCACACCCGAGACTTGGAACGTCAAATAGTGAAGGACAGACTCAGGGTTCTTGACAGATCCGTAACGCGCTTGGACGGTTGAGCGGTAGAAGTTCTCCGCCTTCCAGTTGAGTCCGAGGGCACCGAAGAACTTGTCCATCTCCGTGAAGTTGGCCCAAGTGCTGAAGCGACTGCCCAGAATTAGCGTTCCGCCGCCCTTGACGTACTCGTACAGCTTGAAGATAAGAGTCTGGTTCTCTGCGAAGGTGACGGCAGGGTCAGTGACGACGATGATGTGGGGGCGGTCATTCATGATGGAGTTTATGGCTGTGTCGAGATCTTTGGCGCATTCGACGTGGCATCGACCGGTGAGTAGGTCATCGATGTGGTCGTCGGTATAGCCGTAGAGCGAGAGAAGCAGGACGCGAGTCTCTGTGTCTGGAATATCGGGGATATTCATGGTTGAGGGAATGATCGGAATTGTTGTTGGTGAAGTTAGGAGAAGGTTGGATGGTCCACTATGGGGGGAGAATTTATACCTGCTAGTGCATGATGACGGTGTGAGTGTTAGTGATGTGTGAGTGTTAGCGATATGTGAGTGTTAATGATGTAAAGGATGTGAAGTGATGTGAATTGAATCTTTGCCCATCGGAGTTGCAGTTGCGGCAAAAAACGCATTCGCTTAACGCTTGTACCTTTGTGTTCAATTCAAGTTTCTGTGTTAAGAGCTTATGCTCGTTTCGTTACAGATATGTTTTCGCAGTCGAAGAATGGAAATGTTCAGGGAAGCTTCTTTCTGTAGTTTCTGATGGTTCACCCATCCCCTCTAGATGTCTTACACACACCCCGTAATAATGCAACTGTAAGAATATACAATTCACTTTATACTCCTAGATATCTTACTTCCATATATGGTCACAAATATCTTTGGACCCTCTAACGAATTTTATTCTTATAACGCTATCGAGTATTTTAGTACTTCCATACATTTATATCTTCGTATACTTTTAAATACTTATAGATTCATATATTCATATCTTTCTAAATACTTTTATACCTCGCACTATTTTACCATTATTTAGGCACCTAGAGACTAATAGCTGTGGCGTAAATATCTATATTAGCTACCTAAAGAGTACTCTATGGGTATAACAGACTCTGCCTACCCCTTTCGGATGGTTTACCCACCTCTTAACTATATATTAGGCAAACTATTCGGGCCCTTGCCTATTAAGTACCGATATCTACGACATCCTTTATTCGTTTCAAACAATGCACGACTATGATAGCACTGGAATACAATACCATTACTCTGGTTCCTAAGCATCAGCCTCCTCCTCCGCATCAAAATAATACTCCTCCGTATACTGCTGGTTGGCTAAGTCCATCATTAGCTTCTTCCTACAGAACCGGACAAGCCTTACTCACCCCATGGTGGAAACTTGGTAAGCTCAGCGTAGTTCTTGGCCTTATACAGCTCCATAGCCCTCTTGTAGTCCTTCCTCGGCATATAGATGACCCACACCTTGCCATTGTCGTCGGTAAAGGTCATCTGGTTTGGGTACATACATTTGATGGGTTTAGATGGATTTCCTGGTGGTGCTGAGGCAGTATTGTTGCCGGCTTGGTTGGTGGTTTCTGACATATTTTGCGCAAGTGGCGATTTTAGAGATTAGAAGTTCTAATGGAAATAAGCGAGGCTATCTCCCTTCGATGGGTTTGGTCTCGAAGGTGGATAGAACAAACACAGTTGAAGATGCTGCTTGAAGGCGATGAGCTGGCTATGAAGTTGTGCGGCATATAGTAAGCAAGTGAGCACAGACCTTGAGTCACCTGAAGACAGGCTGTTGCCTAAATCACATGTTTTGCCAGGCATGAATTTCTTTCGCAAAGCTCGTTTGATTCATTCGCGTATTTCTTTGTTTTAGTTAAACCATGATACGACTGCTTTGATCTGCTTTTTCAACTAAGTACATACTACATACAAAACATCATCCTTATTTCGACCACTCTGCCCTTCCGATATCAATACCAAACCTCCTCTCTGGCGTACCTTTTTCGCCCCACCAACCCAGACTAAATAAATAGCTCTGGAAAATTCCTTTTTGCTCCATCTCCTTATCAGTGCACCACTCCGAGCCCCTCGGTATAACGCCTTCCTTCAGCATCTCCGAGCTCGCAAGCAGACTAGCTGCAGCCGCAATGCTACACGGGTTTTTGGGCAAAGTCTCGCGGGTATCCATAAGGTAAGCTGAAATGGCCACGCAAATTGCGGTTAAGGCGAGGAGGAATTGCAAGATTCGTGTAGACCAAAAGGTCTGCATCATCCGAAGACGGTTCGCATTGATGATTGTGCCATTCAGAGCTTCCATACCCGAGGGAGCAGGCATTCTTCCGACTTGGTTCATGATCTGGGCGAAGCTCATCCGGTAAAGGTGTTGGATGTCTTCAACAAGCGCCGGGAAGGCGCTTTCTCCCATGCGACCTTCTATGGAGACATTGCTTCTTGAGAGAATAGTTTGGAAAGTGGCATCGAAAGTGTCATTGGTCCGATAGGTATAGGGAAGAGTGCTGTTCATTCTCACAAGCGAAAGTGCGCCATCGCTGAAGACCTTGGTGGTGTTCTCGAAAGGCTCTGCCTCCACAATCTGATAAGAAGGGTACAAGAAAGTAGTGTTGACCTGTAATTCCTGGATCGAAGAAAGGCATGTCATGCCATTGATGCCGGCAGAGTCTGGCGACGTTCCATAAGTGACAGCCACGCGAGGACAGTTTGCCGGAGGCGTCAACACAGACATCTCGAGGGGCACTGCCACTTGAAGAGTCCCAAATGGTTTTCCATCGTACTCCCATCCCGTTGACAGAGCGTCCCCACATTTCGTTGTGTTAGGGAAAGTTATCCATCGGTATTCCGAGATCTTGCTTTTTTCTATCCCTAGTTGGTTCCCAGAAATGAATGTGCAGTCCAAGTTCGCCCGAAGTGCAGGAAGGACAACCGAGAAGTTCGATCCATCTGCTACTGGAAACGGCGGAAGGGAATCATTGGTGGCGAAACTAATTTTGGGGAATGCCAGTTCGCCGTGGGTCCAAAGAGGGTCGGATAAGTTTTTCTTTAACAGCATATTCATTATAAGAGAGCCGTTGTCAGAGCTGATGTATTCCGGGTCGTAAGAGGAATTGAAGACATTGGAGAAGCCAAAAGAGACGTCCTGGGGTATTTGGGCAGCTCTTGCGGCATAGAGTCCGCTTACTGCAATTGTGAAAAAGGGTATGAGAAGCATCGACAATGCTGTTGTTGTGATAGCATAGTGTCTATCCTTGATAGAACTACACAAGGAATGTATAGTCATCCTGGAAACTTGGTCGCTCAAAATTGCTTTGTGCGCCACGGAAGGCTCCATCCTCAGATAGTAGTAAGGCGAGAAGATCCTAGCAGTAAATCCGATCATGCCTGCGAGTAGCTGCATGGCTATCATGACAGCTGCTGGGACGTAAGCCCAAGTATAGCGGATATAGCTCTCTTGGTCTACATCAGCCAGACCGCCTGAATGCCTGGATTTTTGGTAAATCAGCTCCAAAGGTAGCACCAAAAGTAGCAGCAAGGCAGCAATAATTGACTTCGTGATGATATTAGCGGAGAAAGGATGCCACCAATGGCCTTTCTGGTCTGTTTCCTCGGTTGTTTTTTTCGGTTCGATATCCGTATTATCCATCTTTTCCTGAACCTCTATGCTGAATTGAGCGACGTTGGCATGGTACCCGACAACAGTTTCGCATTTGTAGTTGGAGAGTAATGACCGCAGGCTTTCCAGTTTCAATGCCCCTGCTGATGACAGTATGGCAGACAGATCGCGGCTCCGAGCCATTATCGCGGCCAGACCACCGATCGTCCCGGGGTCTCCGCTAGTTACTGCCCGGGGGACCAGGGAGTATAGGCAGGCCGTTGTAATGGTAAGAACTCCTAAAGTGGCTTGCATAAAGTATAATGACAAGCCACGGATGCGGAGACGTTGTTCAGTGACATGACATGTCCCTTCGTGGTTTTCTTTTTCAGGTGTCATGATGTTGCTTTTGGCGATTTGTGCAGCCACAAGGCTGTACAATCGTCTCGATTCTCTTTCCAGGAAATTGTAATCAGTGAAGGTATCATTGCTTATTCTTGTTACGGCTCCCATGAGAGTAAAGAAGCTGCTGAACGAAGCAATGGATGGCGTGCTTTTGGCAGCTAGGACGAGTGGTTTCTGGTTAGAAGGCATAAGAGATAGAGACGAATATGCCTCACTCAAGGAGGAAATGACGCCTTCAAGAAGGTCCCACTCTGACAGTAATGGAAGCGTTTTATTAGGAGCGACTTGGTCATGCAAAGAAACATCGAGCAAAGCCCCATTGCTGTCGATAGTAATGTCGGCAGGTTTGATGATGTAGTGAGGCTCGCACACCAAGACAGTGCTGTTCTCCACGCGGGCGGTTATGTTTTTGATGTCAGAGCCCAGATCTAGTAATCCTGTGGCCAAAACGAAACGATTCGACTCTTCGTTGGAACATTGCGCGGAGGCGGCGAATGCGGAACCAAAAACCGTATTCCGCCAGCTGAAGGAGAATCTGTTTGGCCAAGTAAACTTTTTGAATTTACAGGAGGCAGACTCGACCGAAATATCCATGTGCACCAGCTCACATCCCGAGGATGTACACGAAACATTGTGGGTTGTCATATTGGCGGGTTCGCAGGTCAGATCGGCGTGGAAGGTATCGATTGTGGTTTTGATGGTAATGTTGCCCCATTCTATCAAAGTTATCAACTTCCGCTCCATCAGTGCAAAGGACTTTTAACATCCGTCACCGTCAAGCGAGGTTCACTGCCTAACGAGACGACGAAATGTGCACTCGTACGGGGTGGAAAGGAAACAAAGTCAAGAATTTTGTAGGCATGTAAATGCCTAAAGATCTCCTTACTTATATCCAGGTCTTAGACATATAGCTAAACAAGGAGTATCATACAGGGGCTGCTTGTATTCTTCTTTGTCTCGCTAGACCGTAAATCTCGCTTGATGGCGACGGGTGTTATTGTCTAGAAGATGGAAAAACATACCTATACGATGATCACGCATCTCAAGCGTGGGAATTGCGTAGCTGTCCGACGTGCCCGGTGGGTAAGACATGTTAAGGCTTTTGAATGCCACCACAGACAAAGCAGGTGTAGCATCGATGAGCGATGTGTTGAACACGCTGGCATCGAAGTGGTCCAAAGCTACCAAAGGAATGTGGTTGTGTTGGCGACTTTCCAGTTGCAACGTTAAGAGGCCGGTGGATAAAACTGTCAGCAGTTTTAGCAGCAGTGAGCCTGTGATTGCAAGGGCGACGGCATAATCGGAGGCCTTGAGGGAAGCCCAAAGAGCATTGGGCTGAGCCTCGCTGACATAGTCTAGAAGGAGTGCCTTTGAGGCTTGTGTCGGTCCACTCCTCAATTTTGCCCAGGGCGTCATCTGTTTGGTCCTGTGCTCCAGTTGGCCCCAGCCTGTAGCAACCATCGCCAGAACTACCGCTTGATTAGCATTTTCCCGGAAACCTATAGTATCACATACTAGCAGTGGGTCCATAGGTCCATAAGAAATGTCTCGTTGACATTGTGGTTGCTAACCCTTGTCTCTTTATATCGAGAGCTTGAAGGACACCCAATGTAACGGCTAGCGCGATGTAGAGGCAGATAAAGCCAATTACGGCGCTTTTCCTCAGAAATACCGGAGTCCATAACCGGCTTCTTGTAGCATTCTCTGGAGGCTTATCGCCTAAGGTTGAAACCGATGCGGATGTCGTCGTCGTTTGCACTGTAGGCTTGAGGGCATCTTTTGCGGAGTCATAACTGGTATCCTGTAGTTCGAATTGCGATTCTCCTGTCGGATGGTGGTATCCCGTCCAGGGAGCCATTGTAGGCCGTATGTTTCACCGAGAGGCCGTGAGTGTTGGAAAGAGGATTATAGGGAGAAACGCGCTGGGGTCTTATTTTGTTATAAGTTTTGACCTTTTTAGGCTGCCTGTCGTAAGCATGGATGAGACTAGACCAACCTTATTTCAAGCCACTTTGGGGGCCGAAACGCAGGATAGCATGTCGTTTGCGCTATTGCCCCAAGATTTTATCAACGTTAACTGGACCAACACCAACAGAAAACCTGGCGGTGTAACTCAAAGGAACACGCTAGTGCGCGTACCACGTCATCCAAGCGCACAAAGTGGTGAGAGCAGCTGTCGGAACCCGGATAGTCTATTGTACACCATTAAACACAGCCCATATTGAATCGCAATCATCCAAACCTACTCGCACTTATTGGACCATTCTAAGGTCTCATTACGGATTTATTTTGCACTGAGCTGCAAGCTGACTAATATTAGGTGATCTTGTTAGCGCCCGGAACATAGGAAATTAGGAATACCCCTGACGGCGTGATGAATTTGAAACCCTAGTGTAGAAATACAGTCAGTTGAGGCACCAATTGATGCTTATTTCACCTACTTGCCTACTGTGCTATCCCCCGCGTCTCCATGCTCTTCATGTGAGATTGACCCCACGAGAACAGCGTAGACTGCTGTTTCATTTTCAGATGCTCGCATGCAGTTTTACCACAAATCTGGAAGCTAGTTTGCCACTCTGAGACCATGGAAGACTTGCAGGCAGGTTATAGGATGCCGTTTTACGGAAATGCGGGCAGGCGGGTGAGGCGGTGCTACGGTCCCCACTCCCCAGACAACGGCTGCTAACGCTAGCGACAGTCCAGAGCGGCTGGGTGGCTTGGCTAAGCAGCTAGCATTGTTAGCTTGTTAGCTTGGGCGCATATTCCAACGCCGATTTATAGACAATGCCTCTCTTTACACGCGCTGCTCTCAGTCCCAGCTAGCCTAAGTTATACCGGATTCGTGTCGATCTTGTTTGAGGCCTATCTTCAATGATGGAAACTCCAATTTTCACTGACCTCTCCAACTCCCCAGAGAGTGCTGCATCTTGGACCAAATCTAGGGTATCCTTGTCAACACCAGATAAAGTTGCCACAAGTCCAAATCCTTTGTCGATCGGAACAAGATACAGCCCTGTTACGCAAACGAGCATGACGCAAGTTTTGCGGGATAGTGAAAGTCGCCAAAAAAGGAATCCACGGTGACGTTATTTTTCGCCATGTATACCATCAGCGATTGCAAGGATGAGAGCCAATAAGCAACTGATTGCAGTGAGAGCGTTAAGAACATCGATAAAGGGTTTAATCCGCGGTTTCCCAAGTGCCGACTCAGTCGCGATTGAGTTTGTTTCACTGTGCAGGAGACTCGTTTCCAATTCGAATGGGGCATACAAAAATAGGTAAACGTGCGTGGGTGTTTAGTGCTCTTTGTTGCGTTCATTGTTGTGCGCTACACCTTTCGCACACATCAATCAACTTCGCGCGCCAATCCATACTTGGAGGCCACTTACTATTTTCAACACCCACATCCCCCTCTTTTACTCCGTCCCATCACTCATCCTCCGTCTCCCCTGCACTAACCCTTTCATATCCACCACCTCTTCCACCAGCCATCCTCCTAGCCAATGCCCTCGCATCCGCTCTCCCCTTCTCCGGATTCACATACAGCACGAGTGGGACCGGCGCCGCAATCAGGGCAGCCAGGAACAAAAACGCAGGTCTCAGCCCACCAGTCCTATCCACGATCGCACCGACAATAGCGGGACCGATGGCCGAGGACCCCTTGTCCGTGACGGCATAGAGGGCGAAGAACGCCGCTTCGGAACCAGGCGGCACGAGCGTGCCAAAGAAGGAGCGGCAGTACGACGACAGTCCGCCCATCACGAAGCCGTGCACGACGCCCAACGGATAGATCTCCCACGTCTGTTGCAGGCCGCCGACGCCCCATTTCTTGACGAAGGGGATGTAGGCCATGAGCCCGTAGATCGGGATCACTTGCATGAGAAAGATGCACGCGACGATGGTCTTGTGGGTTGGAAGGTCGTAGCGGCGCGAGATGAGCGGCCAGATGAAGGCGCCTGCGATACCGGATGAGGTGGCCGTGATGGAGAGGATGGCGATGGGGACCGTGTCCATTTTCAGCTCGGTGCGGGCGAAGAGGATGGCCGTGCCGGAGACGGTGGCGATGGCGTCCGAGAGCAGGAACCACGCAAGGAGGAAGACAAGGGTTTGCCGAAGCTGGGCGGCCGTTTTTATCGTCGTCCATACCGACTTCCAGGCGAAGCCGATGTAGGCCGCGACTTGGGCCAGGCGATTTTTCCGGGTGAGCGAGCTGGCCAACGGTGGGGCGGGGCGGTCCCGCAGCCATAGAGCGCACGGGATGGTGAAGACGGCCCACCAGAGGCCGACGAGAAAAAGTACCGACCGTAATGGGATGGATGAAGACGAGAAATGAACTTTGGACAAGCCAAAAAGAAGCCCGATGCTCAGGACTTGGACAAAGACTGCAGCAATGTATCCAAGGCCTACGCCCTTACTTGAAATCTTGTTTGAAAGAGCAAGCTCAGGCGCTGAAGTGCTTGAAGAGTCGTATGAAGTATCATCATCTTCGTCGTCATGGGATACGTTCTTGTAATGCGTAGTCACAGAGGGATCGTTTGCGGCCAGCAATGGCAGAAAGGAGTTGAGCAGCACGAATGACGATCCGAGAGACGCTACGCCAATGATCACCAGCAAAGAGCCTAGGAGATACAAGGATGGAGAGACGACGATGAAGAGCATGCTAGCAGCTGCTCCGACATATGCAAATGTGAGCAGAAACTTTTTGCGGTACGTGCCTGGAGAACGGTGAGTTGGGTAGGTCAACAACGAAGAGCGAGCGTGATACCATGGTCGGCGACAGCACTGAAAGAAACCAAGACGAGGGCCTGGAAAAATACGGCGATGGAAAAGGTGTACATGGCAAAACTGGCAGTGCTGACCTGTCTGCCAAAAGGATAGACGACGCATTGGGTCTTGTCTTGGGCATCCATGCAAGAGGTTACGCCGTCGGTTCGCAAGACACCCCGCTCACGAGCAAGTTGCTCGAGCGTGACGGGAAGGAAAGAGCCTGAATGCAAATAAGTATACTGTTTACGAATAGATGCAACATGTAAACACGAATAAGTGAGATTTTCGGTGCAGGCTTACCAACGCCGCATACCGCAAAGACTTCGGCAGCGATGCCGTAAGAATACCAGCCCTTGAGTTCACGGTCGGTCGTTGGGGTGGTGTCGTCGCCCTCAAATTGCGGTCTGCGGCGGCCGAAGCCACCAATTCCTTCCTCACTAGCCATTGGATATGTAGTGGGATGATGTGAGGCCACAACGGGCAGAAAGTTTGCGACTGGTGGCCGGAAACCTCGGAACGAGGGAAGGTCGCCTTAACAACGGGTACGTCATCTCCAGGTTCCACCATCTCCACGTTTCACCTGCACCCCACCTTCACTTTTGGGCACTCGTCTTGATATGACACAATCACAACTTCTCTGTACATTTGGCAGTAGCTGGTTGAATCTGCCATGGTCCTGTCGACACGGTTTTTAGTGCCAAAAGTATTCGAGCATCACCGCCATCATATCGTTGTCGTCCTTACTGTCACGTGATAATCACCTTTTCAATCTCATTCAAAATAAGTATGTACAACAATTGGAAGTCATGATGGTGCAAAGATCACCAGCTTGCAACAGTAAGCGGATTGGATCCATCAGAATACCTGTGAGTAACTAGTTTGGTGAAGAGGGTGGGAACGAAGACCCGGAAGGCAGGCAAGAATGAGCGCGGGAAAACGGCAGTCTATGGAGCTGCTAAACAGCACAGCAAACCCAATTGGCCATTGAGTGCCTATTATACTCATGTGGTTCAGCATCCGACATCACAAGTTATCGCACAAGCGAGATTTTCCATGCTTTAGCGTCGCTGGCCACGCTGACCAACTCGTTCCACTCCTTCTCTCTCATCTCGGCCTTTTTATGATGTTTTTCGTGAGCCTCGACTCAAAGACCTGCCCCTCCAACATGATAGTCACCAAACAGTTTATCTTGGCAGAAGGTATGGATGGGGTCGCAGAGCTGTGGGCCGTTGTCATCGGCAGAAGACTAACGTTAAAACCCGGAGACTAACAAGTAGTGTATTGCAAGCACTCGGCAAAAAGATATACTATAGCTTTTGGCTTCGGATATACGGGTTTTGATGTACAGTACCCCTGCACAAATTCGGCCCTCGCTATCTGATAAGGCTGAATTGTACGCCAATGGATAGCACGGAACCCGTAGCTGCCGGTTGATCCGGATAGCCAAGCACACGATCGCCACTATCTCCATCGAAATTCATCACCACCCTTTTCTTTAGAGGCGCGCCAGATACCTGATATCTGTTTTTACAGAAAGGCGAAAAGGCGTCAACATCACAGGACACCCAGCCCCGCACGGACCAGATTCTAAAATGGTATACCGCAAGAAATCTCGCCCTTGCCGCAGGGCTGACGCTTTCCACTAGTCCCAAGACCTTGCCCAGCGGCAGATCGATGACATCCGGGCCGCTTTCGCCGTTTTCGTACGTGATGATTTGTCGACCCACCCATCCATGTGCCCACCAACTGAACGCATGTCTCCAGGATAAGAACGGCGATGGCCAGATCTCCGCGCAAGAGCTCGGTGAAGTGATGCGCTCGCTCGGGCAGAACCCCACAGAGTCCGAGCTCCAAGATATGGTCAACGAGCTCGACCTCGACAGCACCGGCACCGTCGACTTTGAAGAGTTTTTGAAGATGATGAAGACAAAGTCGAAGCAGATGGACTCGGACGAGGAGCTGCGCGAGGCTTTTGCTGCCTTTGACAAGGATGGATCTGGCACGATTAACGCGGAGGAGGTCAGACATGTCATGAAGGGCATTGGCGAGAACCTAACCGATGGAGAGATTGATGAGATTATCAAGCAAGCGGACACAAATGGTGACGGCCTTATCGACTGTAAGTTTAACCAAACAATTTGTCAAGTGTTGTATACTGATTTGCGATAGATAATGAGTTTGTCAAGTTTACCAAGCAAGGCTGAGTCTAGAGAAATTAAAATAGAATATTTGGGCTGGCCAAGCTCCGAGGTAATCTGGCCATACCTCACCACACTATCGTAGCCTACAATCTAGCACCGTCTAAAGTGGTTTCCGGTCACGAGATCGCCAGTTCTGCGCTTACGTTGTATAGAAACCGGCTTTGTTGCCGGCGAGAACACACCGGATCGAGACTTCCGGTATGGGTGTGATAGCCCTAGAAGGCGAACGCAAGAAAGGATGCGCGTACGAACAAGGTCCGAGCGAAAGAGATGATGCGACGGTAAAGGCGAAAACAATAAAGGAAAGAAGAGGAGTACTGCGCGCGAGCTGCTCCCTGTTCTCTGTAGCCGGGTGGGTATCTGGAGCAGGTCCCCATAACCACACCGAGGTTGTTTAGGTGTCTCAATAGCTTGGTCGTATTATCGCTCGCGTGCTGAGTTGGTAGTTAGACCGCTTTTCGATGATCGTCGCTCCGCCCTACATGCGCGAAACAGGTCTATATCGCTTATTCGAGGCAGGCTGATGCCACCATCCGCTCCGATGGTATCCTCCGCGCCGAATGCCGTGGATGGCGCGCTTACAACTGTGAGCTTAAATTTCTTTGTGTTGCCTCGACGAGCGTTGATTGGGTTCGTGCTGCATGATCCCCATTTCTCGGAAGAATCGGCATCTAAGGCAGTGCTACCTACGTAGTACCTCAACACGTTCACTTCCCCCCCCCCCCCCCCTTCGCGACTTTCTCTTTCTCTTCCGCCATCTCGAATTTCAAGGAGCATTCGCTTCATCGAGTCCGTTGTCGAAATGGAAGACAGAATCACCCCTGTTACGGCACATGACAAGCGCGACTCAGGGACGGTTACCCATCAAAGCTTCATCGCGCCCTTCTCGCTGGATCCCGCATCGGAAGAAGAGAAGGTTCCAGGAAACAAATTTGCGTTTTCGCCGGCCCAACTGCACCGGTTAATTACCGTTCGGAATCTGGACGCGTTGCACTGCTTCGGTAGCTTACCCGGACTGGCCAAAGGACTCAAGACGGACGTTAAGGCTGGCCTTAGCATCGATGAAGACGTGTTAAACGGGAGCATCTCGCTGGAAGAGGCGCTCAGCCCGGATTCTGGCTCTGCGAGCCAAGCAGTATTCGAAGACGTGGCAGCAACTGCCTCCAGCCCAGGAAAGTTCACGGACCGTCGCAACACCTTTGGCGAGAACCGTGTGCCCAGGAGAAAAGCGAAGACGTTCTTGCAGCTGGTATGGCTTGCTTTTAACGACAAGTTAATGTTTCTTCTCACCGCGTCTGCGACGGTCTCGCTTGCACTTGGTATCTACCAGTCGATCAGTGACACGGACGGGGACTCCAGTATTGACTGGGTCGAGGGCGTAGCCATCATTGTTGCTATAATCTTGATTGTGCTTGTCACTGCCATCAATGATTATCAAAAGAACTTCAAGTTTCAAAAGTTGAATCAAAAGAAGGATGAGCGCATGGTTACGGTTACCCGCTCGGGGCAACATCATTCTATTTCTATTTTTAATATTCTTGTTGGCGACATATTACATGTCGAAGCGGGCGATGTTATGCCCGCAGATGGCATCCTGGTGGAGGGATTTGACATCCAGTGTGATGAATCACCTCTCACAGGCGAATCGGATTTAATAATCAAGACTCCGCTTGATGGAACGCATGCGCAGCACCCCGGCGACCCTTTCATCCTCAGCGGTACGAGGATCGAAACAGGAGTTGGAACATGCCTTGTCGTCTCGGTTGGCGCCAATTCAACCTATGGAAAAATCATGTTGTCATTACAAGACGACATAGAGGAAACGCCATTGCAGCAAAAACTGGGAGTACTTGCCAAGTACATTGTCAACTTTGGCCTTATTTCTGGAGTTATTTTCTTTGCTATCATGTTCATCAGGTTCCTCACTGAGCTCGATGATATTCGTGGCGGCCCAAAGGCGAAGGGACACGAGTTCCTCGAAGTCTTTATTCTCTCCATCACCGTCGTCGTTATCGGAGTACCCGAAGGCCTTCCGCTCACCGTTACCCTGGCACTTGCGTTCGCAACCACAAGGATGCTCAAGGATAAAAACCTCGTGCGGCTCCTCCGTTCATGCGAGATCATGGGGAATGCCACGACCGTTTGCTCCGACAAAACTGGCACGTTGACGCAGAACAAAATGAGCGTGGTCGCAGGCATTGTCGGCACCTCTGATGAATTCACCGACGGCATGCCTTCCGCATTGGCACCTACTAGCGAAAAAGACTTGCCTCGTCCCACGGCAAACAGGCTGATGTCATCGCTTTCCGAGGACGTCCGGGCCTTACTTAGGATGAGCTTTGCCTTGAATTCCACCGCAATCGAAACGGGCGACCGCGGGAAGTTCCTGGGATCCAGCACAGAGACCGCTCTGCTCCGATTCGCGTCCGACAATGTCGCCATGAGCGCGCTCAGCGAGGAGAGAGCCAACGGCAACGTCGTGGAAATGGTGCCGTTCGACTCGAACCGGAAATGGATGGCTGTCATCATACGCCTAGGTCCAGGGAAGTACAGGATGCTGGTAAAGGGGGCAGCCGAAGTGATTCTTGCCGCGTGCTCGGAGGCCTTGCGAGGGCCGCAGGACGGCATGTCCCCTGCGGAGCTGACTATGGATAACGCGCACGCACTCGAAACCGCGATGCTTCAATACGCCGAACGGTCGCTTCGCGTCATCGCGGTTGCGTATCGGGATTTTGAGGACTGGCCCCCTCACCAAGACTCTTCCCCGCATCAAGAAGCAGCAGCAGCGAATATCACGGACCTGGAGAATCTGGTCTTCATAGGCGCGTTCGGAATCCGCGATCCCCTACGCCCCGAGGTTGTCGAAGCAGTGCGGCAATGTCAGTCCGCCGGTGTCTTTGTCCGTATGGTTACCGGCGACAACTTCTTCACCGCCAAAGCCATCTCCTCAGAATGTGGCATCTACACAGCGGGAGGAATCGCCATGGATGGGCCGACGTTTCGGACACTGACTCCTGAGCAGCTGGACCTTGTCATTCCGCGTCTGCAGGTTCTCGCGCGCTCCAGTCCTGACGATAAGATGCTGTTGGTTTCGCATTTGAGGGGCATGAACGAGATCGTCGCTGTCACTGGTGATGGCACCAACGACGCGCTGGCTTTGAAAGCTGCGGATGTTGGATTCTCCATGGGGATTTCCGGGACGGAAGTGGCTAAGGAGGCCTCTGCGATTGTGCTCATGGATGACAATTTCACTTCTATCGTGAAAGCAGTGGCTTGGGGTAGAGCCGTCAACGACGCCTCCAAGAAGTTCTTACAGGTGGGCAAGCTCTTCCGCTCAATTCGACCCTCTTGCTAACCAAAGCAGTTCCAATTCACCATCAACATTACTGCCGGGCTCATAACCGTCATATCAGCCTTGGTCGGCGGTACCAACGCGTCCGTCTTCACCGTCGTGCAGCTTCTCTGGATCAACCTCATCATGGACACCTTTGCCGCCCTAGCCCTAGGCACAGACTACCCCACGCAGACGCTACTCTCACGCAAACCCGAACCCCGGACAGCATCCAGCCTAAACACGACAATGTGGAAGATGGTACTCGGGCAATCCATCTACCAACTCGCCGTAATCTTCACCTTCTACTACGCCGGCCAAACCATCTTCGACTACCATACCCCGCGCGAGCGCAAGCACCTCCAGACCATGACCTTCAACACGTACGTGCTAATGCAAGTCTTCAACCAACTCAAGTAAGTCTCGTGCACACCCACACCACACACATACCTAAACCCTTACTAACCACACCCACCCCAACCCACAGCTCCCGCCGCGTAGACAACCACTTCAACATCCTCGAAGGCATCCACCGAAACCCCTGGTTCCTCTTCGTGCAAACCACGACCCTAGTCGGGCAAATCGTCATCATCTTCGTCGGCGGCGAAGCGTTCCAGACCGTGGCCCTCACAGGCGCAGAATGGGGCTGGTCGATCCTGTTCGGTTTCCTGACGCTACCGCTAGGCAGCCTGATCCGGCTCATCCCTGACGAGCTCGTCCACTCCGCCTGGAGCGCGGCAGTGCGCAGCATGCCGACGCAGTGGCTGCGGCGGCGGCGCCACAGCTCCGACGACTACAGCATCCACAGCAGCGGCGAGGCGGCGCGGCCGCGCGGGCTGCTGGAACGAATTTTCGGGTGCGCCTCGAAGGACGCACCTGCGGCTGCGGGTGCAACCCCGTCTGCCACGCCCGACCCCTCGCAGCTGGACCTGCACACCCCGTCCCCCTCGCTGCAAAAAGCGACGTTCCCGGCCGCGCGCGAGGAGTTCGATCTCAGCGCTGCGGTCGAGGCGGTGCGCTTCGGCGCCGGCGCAGAGGCGTATCCCACGTTCGAGGTGCACCCGGATACGCTGAAGGAGGATCCGGTGCTCTTGAATCTGCGCGGGAGGCGCGCGTGGAAAGACGTCCCGCCTAGTCAGAACCCTGTGCAGTTGGGGTTTATGGGGACGGCTGCGCGCGGAACGGCGTAAGCGTGGTGTGGGACTTGCTTGTGTTCATGTTTATATCTGTTTTCTTGTTGTTTTGGTTTAGTTTTTCCTCTCGGTCGGGTTGTATATGGTGTACATGAGGTCTACGATTTAGATGTATGTTAGAAACGATGATTCGGAGGAAATAGTAATGCGAGCATGTTCATGTCCAAGATTAGCAAATAAATGTCTCCGACGTAGTCCGTTTGCACCCATCCAGCGAAAAAGGAGAAGGCACCGGATATTTGCGCATCCCATATAATGGCATACCTCTAAAACTATATGAAATACTTTCTACTCGTGGATGGTTTTTATCTTTATACTCTTATAAGTGCCTTTATACCCTTAGCATATTTTATTTCCTATATTTTTACCTTCATATCTCTTTGAACACTATCACACCTAGTATCTTTTCTACTAGCCACAGCGCAATAGTCTCTTACAGCTACCCAAGAACTATTCTATGGGTACACCATTGATAGGTAACTGAGAGGTGCACAAGATATCCGGGGTAATGGAAAAAGAAAAGAAACGGCAAACCAAAAAGCCTTAATCCGTACCGCGTATCACATCACACCTCAACCCGAACCCTTGTACTGTACCTACCAGGACCCCTACCACTACCCCTCCCACTCACCCCACCCAACCCGCACCTGCACACCTCCCCTGCAACGCGCCATGCACCCACAGCGACGGCCGGCACCGAGCACCCAGCACAGCACCGGCGTCCCTCTGGTCGCGAACAACCATCCATCTCCCCATATCCTCACAGCGCCAGCGCCACATGCGCTCTCCACACACTACCCGTAATCCATACCTACCTACGGATACGCAATACTAATTCGCGCCGACCCGCTCCCCAACGACCCGCGACCCGCGTCCCGCCCGGCTAGCGCGCCGCGACGCGACGCACGGCCCCCGGATGCCGATCACCCGCCTCGCCGGCGTCGCAGGCGCCAGTCTGATTCGACGCGCACGCATGACAGCGCGCGTGCGGCACAGAGGGCGGTGGGGTGGTGGGTTGGTTTGCTTTTTGGAGGGGTAGGTACGCCGTACGCCGTGGTAGGTGGTAGGGTAATACGGAAGGGGTCGGGGGTAGGTATTTAAGGTGCGGACGGCGCCGGCGGGCTGCGTCTGCTTTTGCGCGCTTGTTCGCTTTTTGCTGCTTTTTGGACTGCTTTGCCGTGCCTGCCTCGTTTGCAAGCTTGTTCGTACCTACCGTTGGAAGAACTGTGCCATCCTGTTTGTCGACTCCGGCGGTGCTCCCTGCCTACGTACCCACCAATCTACCAACGGCTCGACACGCGCGCGCGCACCGCAAGCGTTTTTCGATACAATTGAGTGAGAGACAATCGCGCTCCAAGCCTGCAACATGACGGAACAGAACCACGCCCGGGCGATCGTGGCGCGCGGCCCGCTGGGTGAAGGCGGGTGGAAGATGGAGGACGTGCGGCTGCGCGAGATCGCAGACGACGAGCTGGTGATTAGAGTCGTGGCATCCGGCATCTGCCACACGGATATCATCACGGGCAGCCAGAAGGAGGGACCTGGCGTTGTGTACCCCTCCGTGAAAGGGCATGAAGGTGAGTGAGCGACTAGCGGGAGTGTCGGATGCCGAGGGGTTTCGCTCTGCATGCTTACAATGCATATGGCTGACAATGCAACTCATTCCGCAGGATCCGGCTACGTCGAGCGGGTGGGTGCTGCCGTCACCGTAGCTCAGCCCGGCGATCCCGTGCTGCTGTCCTTTTCCTACTGCGCAGATTGTGCCATCTGTGAATCCGGGCATCCGGCTTACTGCACCCGGTTCGGAGAGATCAACTTCGTGGGCGCGCCCAACTTTTCCTCCGCGACGACGCTGCCGAATGAACAAGCGGACCTTTTCGGTGGGTTCTTCGGGCAGTCGAGCTTTGCGAGCAAGACCATTGTAAAGCAAAATTCTGTTGTCAACGTCAAGGGGCTCGTCGCCGACGATGACCTGAAGATGCTGTGTTCGCTGGGCTGTGGAGTTCAGACTGGGAGTGGATCCATCACCAACCTTGCAGAGGCTGGACCGACGGACACCGTAGCCGTAATGGGGGTTGGTGCTGTTGGTTTGAGCTCTATAATGGTTAGTTTGTCGTGACTATGACATGAGCAGCGGCTGACAAAAGGCGACAGGGTGCCAAATTGCAAGGATGCCAGACCATCATTGGCATTGATAAAGTCGCCTCGCGCCTGGAGCTGGCAAAAGAGCTGGGAGCTACCCACACCATCAATACGGCCGGCATGAAAGACCTGTCTGAAGTGGTGAATGCCGTCCTAGATGTGACTGATGGCCTGGGGTCCTCCGTCACCGTCGACACGACGGGCTTTGTGCCGTTGATCTCCAAGGGTGTAGAGTTTACGCGCATGAGGGGCAAGTTGATCCAGGTCGGCCTCCCGGCCTTCGACGCGACATTGAGCATCCCCATCACCATGTTCATAATCACGGGGAAGCAGTACATTGGGTCGATGGAAGGCGACGTGGTCCCGTCCGAATACATCCCGAAACTTCTGCAATGGTACGGGGATAGCAAGCTGCCGCTGGAGAAGATGACGCGATTCTACAAGGCGGACGAGTGGCAGAAGGCCATTGACGATACGCACCATGGCGACGCGGTCAAGGCGGTGATTGTGTGGTGAGCGGGATTGGATTGGGAGATGTCGTCCGGCTTCGGATTTTAGAGCGAGAACGGCGGACGTAGAACCGGATGATCAGGGTACGATGATAGGATCGACATAGTCTGACGAAGCATCAGATAATGGTGAGAGGCAGGCCTGGCTCCACATGAGCACACGAGGTGGAGATGATCGAGCGATATCGCGAGCAAAATGAGTGCAGCGCGGTGGACGGTGCGGAATGTTTGGGGCTCGGGAGACGCGTTTTGCAGGCATGGCGCGTCGCGATCCGCGGTGGACCGTGCTTGGCATCGAGTTCAGCCGGGTCAGGAACAGATGGAAAGCTGGGCAAACAGCGTGTATTGGACGCCGCAAAGAGGGAGGCTATCGAGGCGTCGACAGGACGGGCAGTGCTAGGCTCAGAAGAGCAATCCGCATGCAAGAATGCACGCGTAATGAACGTTTGTCCCCCGCGCTAGCGTCCCGGCACGGCGTCATCCCAGCCCTCGGAGCCCGGGGCTTCTGAATTTTCCGGCTGTGCTCTGTCCATCAAGTCGCGTCTCGCGTCCTCCACGCTGCTTTATTTAACGCGCCTTTCATTCAAACAACAACCTTCGACTTTCCCCGACTAGCCTCTACCAGATACCGTCTGCCTCATCTCTTTGCACCACTCCGTCACCTCCACCATCGTCTCAATGGCTGCTCAGGTTCAGACTCCCTCTAAGAAGGTACATTCCATTGCCACGGCTCTCTCCCTCTGCACGCGTCTGTTCAGCATAACTAACCCGTATACCCTCTACAGGCTGCTGCCGACATGGCCGGTCTCAGCATGGACTCGCCTTCGAAGCTCGACTTCAACGGTACCCTCGAGTGGACCAATGACGAGGTCGCCCGTCCCATCGTCGGCATTCCCGACCTGCCCGACGAGCCCGTGGATGACGACGAGAAGCACCCCAGTGTTGCTGCCACCATCCGGAAGGAGGAGGCCCACGAGCCCCTCCTGCAGGAGAACCCGCACCGCTTTGTGCTCTTCCCCATCAAGTACCACGAGGTGGGTGATCAACAACACGCGACGCGTCTCGCGTCGACCATCGGGAACACCGAGCTGACGGAACACAAATAGATCTGGCAGATGTACAAGAAGGCTGAGGCGTCTTTCTGGACGGCCGAGGAGATTGATCTCTCCAAAGACCTTCACGACTGGAACAAGCGCCTGAACGACGACGAGCGCTTCTTCATTTCCCACGTGCTCGCTTTCTTCGCCGCGTCGGACGGTATCGTCAACGAGAACCTGGTCGAGCGTTTCAGCTCCGAGGTTCAGATCCCCGAAGCTCGCTGCTTCTACGGCTTCCAGATCATGATGGAGAACATCCACTCCGAGACTTACTCTCTGCTCATTGACACCTACATCAGCGAGCCTAAGCAGCGCAACTACCTTTTCAACGCCATTGACAACAGTACGTCCCACTACCTCTACGTGTCTACGCGAGCATCCACTAACGCGTCTCACAGTCCCTTGCATTAAGAAGAAGGCCGACTGGGCCCTGCGCTGGATCTGCGACAAGAACTCGACCTTTGCGTCGCGTCTGATCGCCTTCGCCGCCGTCGAGGGTATCTTCTTCAGCGGCTCGTTCGCGTCCATCTTCTGGCTCAAGAAGCGCGGCCTGATGCCCGGCCTTACCTTTTCCAACGAGCTCATCTCCCGTGACGAGGGCATGCACACCGACTTCGCGTGCCTGCTGTTCTCGCACATCAAGACCAAGCCCTCGCCCGCGGCCGTCGAGAAGATCATCTGCGAGGCCGTCGAGATCGAGCAGGAGTTCCTGTCGGACGCGTTGCCCGTCGCGCTGCTGGGCATGAACGCCAAGCTCATGTGCCAGTACATCGAGTTCGTCGCCGACCGCCTGCTGCTCGCCCTCGGCAACAAGAGGTACTACAACGCCACCAACCCGTTCGACTTCATGGAGAACATCTCCCTGGCCGGCAAGACCAACTTCTTTGAGAAGCGTGTCGGCGACTACCAGAAGGCCGGCGTCATGGAGAAGACGAACAAGAAGGCCGAGACGCCCACGGGCGCCCCCGCCGTCGTCAACGGTGACTTCGCCTTTGACGAGGACTTCTAGGCGCATCACCGCGTGACGTCGTGTCCTTTGTCTTTTCCAATCTTTTTTCTCTGTACTTGATATCCGTCGCTTTCTCTTCCATCATCACGACGGCATGCGACGGTAATGGACTGTCATGCCATTCAACTCTTCTCAACCAAAGAGGACATGTATTCATAGGCGTTAAAGGGACTGAGTAGTTTGGGTTAAGCCACTCTTGGAGTACTGTTTTTTTCAGATAATGAACGTCAACACGTAGATACCAATTCACGCATAACACTTTCAACTTGTTCGCATCTGTTGTAACAATGGTGGTTGCCCCGGGTGAGAAGACTCGGTTCATCATCATTCCACTCCATTTCTGTAGTCCATGCCTCTTGGCAGGACTCGTGCTAGACTATTCTTCATCTACACAAACGTATCTCATTCCCTCGCCCTCCGCCCCTTCACGACCAACCAGCCCGCTAGCCAGCCAGTCATCACCTCAGCACATCTAACATCTCAATCCTCTACAACTCAGTCTTCTCATCATCCTTCTTGAACAAACGCAGAATGTTGCTCCTGCTAACCAGATCATCCTCCTTCTCCGGTGCAACACCACCCTTCTTCAACAGGCCCTCCAAGCGAGCGAGCTCCTTATCGACATAGCCCGCATTGGCCGCCAGCTTCTCAAACACCTTGACATAGTACTCGTTATACTTGCCCTCAGCCTTAGCGGCGATCTTCTTGGCCTCCTTAACGCCCTTATCCCACGCGCCAGACTGGGCGTATTTTTGGACGAGGGAGTCGAAGGCGGCGATAGTGCCGCCGGTGGCGTCGAGGCGGCCGCCGGGGGCGCGGTGCGTGCCGGCGTGCTCGTTGACGTAGGCGACGAGGGCGGCTTCAGAGCGCCCGCCGCTGTAGTCGGTGGGCGAGGTGCTGCCGCGGGGGAAGAACTTGATCGTGGGGTAGGAGGAGACGCCTTGGTCTTGGGCGGTGGCTTTGGCGTTGGGGGCTTCGGCGTCGACTTTGGCGATGAGGACGGTGGGCTCGAGCGAGAAGTCTTGCGCGAGGGTTTCCCAGGTCGGAGCGAGGCTCTTGCAGTCTGTGGTGCGCGTGGTGCGTTAGTACAGGTTCGTGCTGGTGGTGCTGCTTGTAGGTAGGTAGGGAGAGGACGGGATGGGGAGGGAGGGGGAAACATACGACCGCACCAGGGCGCAGTAAACGCAACCAGGACGTCCTTGTCGCCACCAATCTCCTCCTTGAAGCTCTTATCATCCAGCATAACGACGGCACTAGGCGCCTTGGCCTTAACCTTCGCCCGCACGCCCGACTTCTCCGTCACAAACGCGCTCAAGCTCTCAAGGTCACGGCCGCCCTTATAGTCCTCGGGCGCGCCACCCTTGCCATCAAACCACTTGAGGGTGGGGAAGCCCTGGACGCCGAACTTCTGGCCCAGGGAGCGGTGCGCGTCGGCGTCGACCTTGGCGATGGCGACCTTGTCCGCCGCGTACCCGAACGCTTGCCCCAGCTCCTCGTACACCGGCGCCAGGTTCTTGCAGTGTCCGCACCATGGCGCGAAAAACTCTATCAGCGCCGGCTTGCCCGTCTGCGTGATTTCTTTGTCGAAGTTGTCCGGCGTCAGGTCGAGGACGGCGGCGGCGCTGGCGGCGCAGAGCGCCGCGAGCGTGCTGAGGAGGCGGACCATTGCGGCGTCTTTGTGTGTGTGGCTGCTGGCTGTGGTCCTGCGTTGGGTTTGGGGTGCGGTGCTCTGTCAATGAGTCCCCGAAATGGGTTGTTGTGGAGAATTTAAAAGTTGGGGTGTTTGACAGATACTTTGAGAGGCCAGCTGTCGCAGTGGCGATGGATGACGCCGCTCCCGCCCACCGCCAACGCCGCGCCTTATTAATCCTCGCTCCGCGTCGAAAGGCAACGTTTCATCAATCCAGCCAAGGCATTGATGTGCAGAATATCAAATGCAGACTTGTCGTCTCACGCCATTGCTTCCATCGTTCAAGGGTTGTTGACAGACATTACCACTATACAGGTCTCTAAGTGACGTTTGAACCACCAAGCACGTATCCATCCATGTTTCCATAGCACACCATCCAAGCATGCCCACCATCCAATATCCGCTATCCAGTGCATCTCCTCAAGACGTAGGCACGCCGCATTGCGTGCATAAAAGCGTGTGGCCCTCATCGTCAATCCGCGCAATGGCTTTGAACTCCGTGCCCCCGCACTCTTTGCACGTCACCTCCTGCTCCTCACCCTCCACCGCGCTGCTCTCCTCGCTGCTAAGACGGCTAACATAGCTTGCCTTCTTGGTCAGCGGCGGCTGCAGGTTCTTCTTATTATTTTCCAATTGGTTGCGCCATGTCGCCGGATTGTAGAACGCGTACGACTGCCCGCCGTGGATCATGAGCGGGTTGGCTTTGCTGCTGGGACTGTCGGGACTCATGAGGCCATGAGGGGGGGATATCACAGGCTCCGACACAGCGGCCGAGGGCCTCCTCCCCTCACTCGTCGTCACCCCCTCGTTCGTCGTCACCTTTACCAGGGGAGAACCTCCATCGACGCGAGCGTGTGACGAGCGTGCCGAAGAGGCGACAGAGAATTTGCTCGGCGACGCGCTCCGGACACTCTTTGCGCTCTTGTTGTCTGTGCTGCCACCGCCCCCGATATGTTGGCGCCAGGACAGAATGCGGTCGGCCGACGGCATTGTCGCAGTCGTCGCGGTCGAGTCACGCCGTGATCTAGCGCTGGCTTTTGTCTTGGTCGAGTTCGACCTTGCTCTAGACGAGCCCATCGTCCGCTTGGAGAAGACGGAGGATGTCTCCCAGCTGTCATTGCGCCGCTTGTCATAGGCACAGTCTTGCCGGAAGACTTTGATCTGCCCAGTATAGTCTGCCGTGACGATAATTTGACCGTCGGGATGTGTTGAACGCGCGGCATATGCAGGGGTCTCATGAAGCTTCCTGAAACTCGACTTGTGAGAAGCCGGTGTGCCTAGAGTATCCCCCTTGACGGATGCCGCCTTCGAGCTGACTGATTCCGCCTTGCTCACAAGCGTCACGGGAGGTGGGTTGCAGGTATCGTACAGAGGGTCTTCCGAATTGCTAAGCAGCTGGCGTGTCTTCGTCGGGGCAAGGATAGCGCATGTGGTGATTGAGGAATGCGCGTCGAACATCTCCACTGGCCGCTGGTTCCGATTCTGGTTCTCGCTGTCTGTAGGACCAGTTGTCCAAATATATGCCTTCCGGTCCTCGCTGCCGCAGATGACGAACCTACCGTCATCGCTGAAGCTCGCTCGGATTTGGCTAAAATTGTTCTGCTGGCCCCGGAACTTGATATCGAGGTTTTTGTCACGCCAGCTGTACAGACGAACGCGAGAGTCGTTGCTCGAAACTAACATTTTTAAGTCGGTAATGTCGGCTTCTCCGCTCAAATGCATCACCTGAATGCCCGTAATCTTGCTCCCCTTGGCGTTCTTTCCACGGGAGGACTTGACATGGATTTGCGTTTGGTACTTGAGCCCTTCCGTGTCGTAGAATAAACATAATCCGCTCAGCGTACCCGCTATCGCAGTTTTCCCGTCCGGGCTGAATGACACTGCCGTGATCATCTCCGGTAACTGGTTCCAAAAGGCAACGGATTTGTCGGGAATGCTCCAAAGGCGGAGTTTGGCGTCCAGCGATCCCGCTAGGAAGAACCGGTCGTCCTTGGGATGGAATTGGATCGATGGAACGAAATCAGCGTGTTTAAAGGTGCAGAGGCATTCAGACCTGCTGACATGCCACAGTCTTACGGTTTTGTCCATCGACGATGACAGGAGGAAGTTGTTCTAAGCTGGTCAATTGCGTCACATTATGGGTGTATACGTGATTGCATACCTTGCTCCAACTCAGATCTAGGATCGTCGACTCGTGCCCAGTGTATTCTCTGAATGTTTTGTTCTGGAAGACCGGAGCGTGCAAACGAAGCCCTTGGCCTCCGAAGGTCCCTGGCGTCGCTTCCTCAGACATTTCATGTGATCTCCGCTCCTCAGGCGTTGAGATGACAGCCCAGACGCGCACGACTTTGTCCTGTCCCCCTGCTGCGAGATATTTTCCGTCCTTGCTGAATTCCAGCGCCCACACAGGGTTCTGGCCCATTAACTGGCGATTGGCCGCACCCGGTCCCGCGCTCGTAGCTGGCCTTTGCCCTTCCTGCGGTTGTGGTTTCGCGCGCAATTCCTGCGCGACAAAAACATGGTCAAAGTTCCTCTCCGTCGTAAACCTTGAGCGAATCTTGATGTAATCCGGTGGTTGCGGATGCCGCGGATTGAACCCGACATTGTCTATCGGCTGCGAGAAGAGCTCTGCGTCCATACCTTCGGGTCGGAATTGGCCGAGTTCTTCTTCGTTGGCGCTAATGTCTTCGTCCTTTTTCTTGTTGCCCATTATGCGACTAAGGAATGACACTCCTTTCCTGCTCAATTATATGTCAGCCCTGGTTATCCGCGCCTCCAGCTTGCTCCTGCATGTGTTCGTCCGATAAGGGCCCAGCATCTTGATTTCGCAGGCTTCCCGAGCTGACAGAGTAGGAGGTCGGCGAGCAGGGCGTCGAGCATACCTCTTGTCCTTTGATGCTATGGATATCGTATCGCTTTTCGACACATCTCTGATACTCTTGGGCCCCGGCGAGCCATCTGAAGTGTAGGGTCGCGCGATGTTCGTAGAGTCTCCGCCGGATGGGCCAAACTGTCTGAGGACGTCCGTTGGGGTGTTGGTGCGTTTGAATATTTGCTGTGTGACCAGTCCGTCAGCTTACACCTGCACATGATCTCCCAGCCGCAGGATCGTGACCTACTTGCGACAGAGGGTCTATGGGCGCCCCCGACCCTGCACCTTCGGCGGAGCCATTATTGGCAGGATGCGTCGTGGAAGCGCTGGAATCTCTCCGGGGTTTCGTTGCAGGTGCCGCGCCCGCCTTCGATCGCGCTGTTCATGCCGTCAGCTACCGATGTGTGTTGAGCTCTCCGATGCCCGTGTCCCTTGCGCTTGGGTGTATTTACTTGAACTTGGTGTCGCGCTCCGACCTCCTTCCTCTCCGGCCTTGGGCGGCAGCGTCGACGGAGCTGGCGACGTGCTTAGGGGTATGGCATCTTGGCTGTGCGGGTTGGTGATGCGGATCGAGGGTAATTGGTCTGGCATTGTGGAATGTGTCGGGTAGGCTGTCTGCGTGAGGCGCTGCGACGGACCCCCGGGGTCATAATGGGTGTTTCAGTGTGGCGCAAGCTGGTCGATGTTGCTCGTCGACAAAGTAGGAATAATAGTGAGCATAATACAAAAAGATGGGCGAGCGGTGATACGGATACGCAGGACGTGGCTGTGGGGGATATGTGAGTGATTACGTTGCTAATCAAGCTGCAATTCCAGGTTACATTCGAGGAGACTGGAGATCCATCGGTTTGGCGCGTCAACCCCAAGCGGGACCAACGCCGCCCGTGACGTCGGCAGACGTCGGCAGACAAAAACCAAGGCCCAGACAAGCTCATGGGATCTCTCTAGGCACTTTTTTGCCCTGGTCCTTCTGCAGGTGACCACGATCGGCCATGTTTGTTCCTCCACCACCCCTCACCCCGAAAGCTCGCCTTGCCCCAGGTCTGGTACACTTGCGGGTGATCGACGACCACAGGACACTTCCTGTCACCGCCGATCGGAGTATTCGACTCCGTATCGATCTGGAGAAATGAATTCCTCCCTATTCGTATCCGTGGTTGTCGCGCTTTTCGTCTGGTCTACCTAGCGAGGATTTTCCTGCTGCACTTCCCCTCCATGCGACAAGACATCAGCTCGCATGCATCTCGACCAGTGAGAAACCGCACCATTCACGCTCGACTGCTAGCGTGAAGCTATGACATGGGCGAGAAGCATCGTTGGAACGCTTTCTGATTGGCTTGTACCCGTTTCTTTTCTATTTTTGGCTGTCTCTGGGGCTCTGCCACCCCTGACGAACTAGTAATCGGACGCGAAAGTAGGCCGCCTTAACCATGGCTTTGGAACCTGCATACGAGTCCCCTTCACTTCGCCAATGCTTTTGAAACTCTTATACGTACTTATAAAGTAGCAAGACGGGACCATCTGAACGCATGTCTTGTCCATTCCTTCTTTTTCGCATAGGGGCCTAGCAGAATACAATTCTGGGTGATGTACACTTGCGAGAAACAAGACCGCCATGAACTAAATGCTTTCTATAAGAGGCTTCTTGGCAAATCTAAGAATTCTGACGAACAAGAAAGCAACTAACGATAGTTTGGCTTTGGGTCTATTAGCTGCCTTCTTTGTCTCACCTCTTATAGGCTGGCCGGTATAAGCGAATAGCTCGCTTCTAGCTCGCCTCTACCGTAGTATAATACTATAGTTACGGACAGGGCACATATTGCCCTCTTAGAGTTAACGGTTTGAGATATATAGAATTTAATTAATTTTCGTTCCTATGTCTCAAATAAGCTTAGTTAGAACCCCTCACATCTGAAACCACCCTGATCCGCACTGAGTTGCAACTCCACCTTCAATAGTCAGGGTAGTCACTGTGGTGAGAACCTAAAGGCTTGAGCTTTCGTAGGTGTATTCGTTAATCAACCAGTTCAACTGCATTTGTAAATGTTATCACTTTGGAATTAATGTGAGTGTGGTTTTGTCTGCTGAGGATAAAGTGAGATGTTAACTCCCCGCAGATAACTGAGCTATCGTACGTGAGATAGCACGAGAAAGTAGCTGTCCAAGCAAAGAAAGTGAAAACAAGTTCGATGACAGCAGACTATATTTAATTTCTTCGAACTCCGTTCGCCAGCCCAAAGAGTACCCTGTCAAAACGCCAAATACTATGATTGCGAAAGACTGGCCGCAACGCATCTTATTTGTCCTCATCTTCGCTCTTCGGGTCACCACCAGCTTGAATCGTGCTTTCCAGAGCATCAAGACGGCGGCTCATGTCGTCCACTGTGAAGTGTTGGTTAGCTTAGAAGGACTTTCTCTCCCCTTGGGCGGAAGGTATGCACGTGATGAGAGGAAGTTGTTCAGTTCCCACCCAATAACTAGAAGACAAATAGAGCTCTCAGAATGATGAAATCGCAAAGAAGTCGAGAGCCAGTTGATTCATCTATGACTTTTTTTATTGTGGAACTTACTTTTCGCAATCAACTCGGACGAGACGTTGGAGAACTTGGAGGAAAGTTGGTTGAGCAGCTCATCGACAACAGCCGTGAGCTCTGCAGACGAACCCTCTTCGGTCTGTAGAGACTCTCCTTAGCCCCAGGGTACACATCCGACATTCGGGACACTCAGGGTCATACCTGCTTGTTGGAGGTGGATGATTCTGGGCGGTCCGACATGTCGAGGCGGAGCACAGGGATCTAGCTTCAGCGAGAGACCGAGAGGGGCGACGTGGATGCGATGATCGAGTATGGAGGCGGAGATGATCGAGTGCTTGATCGGGGTCAGGACGGTCGGGCAACCACAGCCGCGCGTGGTTCGGGTAGAGGTAGCGCACGGCCGGCACCGAAGGCGGTGAGTCTAGCACGCCAAACTGGTTAAATCGCAGGGTCGCGGCTTCGGGGAAAGCAAGACCAACAAAATTCCATCAACACACTCACAACCTTATCAGCTCATCACCAACTACAGATTCAATGGCGAGAAGTGCTTCGCCGAGAGTACGGATGCGCAGAGCAGCGCTGACATAACGCGGCTTCTAAGTCTGCAAGATGACGAGCATGAGCGGGCATTGGAAAGCGTCACGGCGCCGCTTGCAGTCAAACTTATCCGAACAGGCGGAATCAAGTTGAGTATGTATGTTTTTTTGTGTGTTGAAAGAGCTTGTATTGCGCTTTAAGAGGTGGTAACAAGGGTAAGACCTATTGCAACATTTTGCCGGTACTGCAGGGCCTTCTCTTACAAAGTCCTTGATTTATTCCGTCTAGGTCTCCGACTATCTCTTCGTTTGATGTTATGGGTCACGGATCATAGGTGCTTGGTATATCTCCTTCGAGTTCGTATCGTTCGTCCCGCTCTGTATACGTTGTTTAGACACTATACACAACCAAATCCGAGATTCGTTACCACTTACGATCCTCAACGACTTGACGCCGCCATTTCCTTAAGAGCTTGGGAATTTGTTTGATTATCCATGGGATTAGAATTACTCGTAGCATCACGCCGACTAGGAGACCGACAAGAGCAATAATAGCTTCTTTGCTCCACGACGAGTCCGTTTTACTGGATGCAGGTGCCATCTTGATGCGGTACGATGGTTCCAATGCGAAAACTGAAAATTTAAGATTGCTAGTAAAGGTAGCCAGGCGTGCCGGAGACTGACCGAAGCAGAGAGAAAGGAGTTCTGAAAGAATAGAACTTTATAAGGGCGCGTGGGTGAGAAAGCTGTCTAAAAGCCAAACGTTCATCATCGTGCCTAACTCGTATATTAGATATGGGGGGCTGTGCTAAGCGCCAATTAGATTCTCAGAATCTGTGCCACTGGATGATGATACACGATGCGTCGTTGTACAAGCATGACGGTCTGCAGCACGGCACGCCGCCTGCAGCACGGCGAGGACGGCGTGGCGTCAACTAAAATTGCACGGCGGGGCGAATAAGACGGCGGGGCGTCAACTACAAAGTGTACGGCGCACGACAAAAAGTACAGCCTTGCTGGGATGATCTGAAGTCTAGGGCTAGCAACAGTCCTTGGCAGGCCAGAAAGGCGTGACAACGCTTACCTCCACGCACGTCGAGGCGCGGGGTGGTGTGTACATACCATATGCGTGCGTTGAACGGGTAGGAAGGACAATAAGGCGGGGTGCTGCAACACTCAGCACGGCAATTTACGACCGACGGAGTGGTCGTGTAACGTGCGGGAGCCGGATGGCAAGGATCCGAGAGGTATGGAGGTAGCCGACTACCTACTACAGTGCTGCTGATTTTGCGACTGACTAGTGCCGTCGTTCTCTTCAATCATCCGGCTATCCCAACTTGGTTGCCTGGAACAGCGAATATGCTATATGGCCTGACAGATGGTCGCAGTGTATGCGAACGCGCTTTCGGCTTTCAGAACATAGATCGCTCACGTTCACAGCAGCAGCACAAGGCGCACTCACCCGCAACACTGTATTTGAGGACGGTTTATGCTTCCACACAGTTGGCTGTAACGACCGTTACCGTCAAGCGAGATTCACCGCCTAATGAGATAATGTGTGTACGGAGTAGAAGCGAAATCCGGCTAAGATATATAGAGTCGGTGTATGCTCTAAGACCTTTTTACCCATATCTACACTTCTAGAACTCAGGCTGTGAGTTAGGCAAGAAGTACTCTATAGGGATTGCTTATATCGTTCCCTATCTCGCTAGACGGTGGATCTCGGTTCGTGATGACGGACGTTACATTACTTTATCTCCGTTACTGATATTGCCTCCTGCTTACTCTACGGAATTCTCTCCTTTGCTTCGCATCAGCCCAATCATAATAAAGTGACAGGTGGCAATTTATTACGTGTATTTTTTTACTTGTACGAGGTATGAGCCTCACTCGATTGGTTGCTTTCGTTCTGTTGGCCTCTTTCTCTATTTATTAATATTCTTTAAATAATCCACTTCTTCCCCCTCATGTGACGATATTAAGCACTGACAATAGACGATTCATAGACATCATTCTTCATCATCCTTCGAGTTCGAACCGTTCGACCTGGCCTGGCTGTTCTGGTTCCGTAAACGTTGTTTAGCTTCTATGCGTAAATAATCTCGGGCTCCGTCACTTACGAGAAATGCGCACAACTCGCCGGCAATATCTAAAAAGCCTTGGGATTCGTGTGATCGTCCATGGAATTACAGGCAAGGTTATGCCAACTAGGATGCCGACAAGGGCAATGATGGCCTCTTTGCTCCATGAGAGCTCGGTTTCAGTCGACGTAGGTGCCATTGGTGACGTGGGTAAGCCGCAAGGCTTTTGATGTATGGGATTGCTGTTTAAGACACTTTATTTGGGGAAGTGGGTCGAGACGAAGACAAAACAATAAAAGAATTAAGAAGGTGTAAGCAACAAATTTGTTGCGGGAAAGTTGAGTCGGAAGGGAGGCAGAATCCTAAAAGCATTAAATATGCGTAAGCTTCAAAGCTGTCGGGGGTGGCGATGCCTGAATGGTAAGGGGAACAAAAAGCATTCCATGGTAGTTTGGGTGCCGGACGCGTCGGACCATCATAACTACTCTGCCAACACAGAAGCGTGGTTGGTGGAAGTCGGGCGGCTGAGGAGAGAGGAACAGGGTTCCAGGACCGAGAAAGCCTGTATTTAGGAGGGCCGGGCAGGGGATTGTAGGGGCGCTCTGACCACGTCGCCGTATTACATACTCCTCACAGCTGCCATAGGCCGCGTCGATTAGCACGGCGCTCGACGGCACGTAAGTCTCGTGGTCTCTTCTTCTAGAAGTATCGGCTCGCTTAGTAGCGCTACAGTATCGCATTCCTATACGCCTTACCCTAAAGGTTAATAGGTGCTCTTAGGGCTGTTAATTGCGCGCTAACCTGCTTATACCGTCGAGCTATATTGGCTGCAATATTTTTACTTTATTAAAGACGCCTGCCGGGCCCCCGCTAACGCTGACTCTTGCATATACACAGGCTCATCCGGCCGCTGGCTTGTCTCGAGTGCGCCGACTACTTAGGCTTCCTCTGCCCACGCCGGAGATGCGGTGCTTGCGGGAATCGGGTCGCCCGCGCAAACCTCACCGCCCTGACAAACCTATGCACGTCAAGCTGCGCCAGTGCTGGCCGTGCTGGAGTGGCGCAGTTTCCTACACGGGATCTACTTACTACGCTTATCTTCACCAACTTTCCATCTGCCACATTCGTCGGTCATGCCATCACTCGCATACTCATACGCTCCCCTACCCCAAGCGCTCTAAATGGTTGAAGAATTTGGCAAAACAATCACGTGCCAGAGTTCCTTTAGGACAACCCACATGGTGAGAGGCTTATCACTCAACTGTTTACTCGCACCATCTCGCGTATCTCGCGTCTACTTCTAAGCTGTAAATTACTGGCACTTTTCAAGTCGTTTATTTCCTTGTATTCAGTCTAATTCGCAATCGACACTAGCAGCTTGCTCGTTTTATCAAAGCTCACACAAAGTAACACTCGTGCTGGAACTGCTATCCTCACCGGAGAGGCCACTGAACAGCCCCGTCTGGACATTTGCTACTTTCATTGCCGCCGAATCTATATTGACTATACGAAGCCACAAAGGGTACGAACTCAGTTATGCACAGTCAGTCGCGGACTCAGCGATCCAGCATGCTTCTCAGTCCAGTACACGCCGGGGCTGACATCAGCACCCATGTCCAGCCCGGCACCCGAATTCGGTCTCGAACTCCGCCTCCCGCCTCCCGCCTCCCGCCCTCCGCTCCCGTCCCCGATCTCGCTCCACCTCGGACCCCGCACTTTCCAGATCCGCCACTCACGCTCCGCCAACACTTCCATCCTCACTCTCAACCTTCCACCAACCCGCCTGTCCCGGCAACACCTTCCGATCATGCCAGCAGCACCAGTTCACCGAGCCAAAGAAAATCGCTGCAGACGGTACCGCGAGCGCAACAGCTCCCATCGCGCTCCCGAACACCAGCACCCACGCCCACGCGAACCACGCCGGGTCGAGGTCGTGGTAGAGGATGCGAGTAAGTATCGGCGCGACAGGCACGGTCGAGAAGCCGTGCAGGGCGAAACCGGCGCCGGCGAAGGCTTCGGCAGCGATGACGCGGCGACGGAGCACACCATGCACGTGAGAGGGCGGGGTGAAATGGCGGTGGTGAGTGCGCCAGCGCAGCATGAGCGCGATGCCTGAGGCCGCGAGGAGCGAATCCGACGCGAAGGCGCCCCAGGCGACGATGTCCGCGGCGTGGTGGTGGAAGGGGTTGAAAGCGATGAGGATCGAGACTGCAGAAAGGGCCGTCCAGGCGAGGGCTATAAGGCGGCCGGGGTACAGGTACAGGAGGCGCGAGGGCAAGAGAACGCGCGCAGCGATGAGGAACTCGATGGCTTCGTGCTCGAGGAAGAAGAAGAGCTTGGGGGCGTCGATGTGCGTGTCCAGGAGGAAGAGGAGTGGCGCGGCGATGAAGGTCGAGGCGAAGACGACGGTGAGGAAGTGGAGGTCGAGAGCGCGGGCAGCGGAGAAGTTGCGCAGGGCGAAGAGGAGGCCGAAGACGGCGGCATGTTGGAAGAGGGCGGTGGCTGCGAGGAGGAGCTGCGCGTTGTAGAGGGAGGGGTCGCCGCCGCGGAGGAGCCAGGGGTTGGTGGTGTGTGGGAGGAGGGATGGTGAGTATGAGGAGTTTGAATTTCCACTCATTGGTATGCTAGGGAGGGGTGTGTAGGGTGGTGGGCATGTTCTTCAGTCTCTGGAGAGGCTTGCTATGGCATATAGACTGACTACTTCAAAGAAGCGCGCGCAGATTCTTTGTCCAATGGCTCGGCATACGTCTGCACGAGTCCCTACAGCAATTCTCTCGTCAACGGAAGCAAGGTGAGCTCACACTGGCAATCTTTTCCGTACTTGTTACCTCAGAGAATAACCCACAACAAGCAATTCGCCTGCGCGGTCTACAGAGTCTCCACGAAAATTCAGGAGACGACCATATTATAACCCAAGACCAAAAACACCATCCTTTCGAATAGAAGGCTCTCTGACTAAACTTTCCATTTATTCTACCTCGTCCAGGCCATATCATACACATGCCTACTCAATTAAAGCTTTCACTGTCTTCGCTCCGCCGCCATTCTGCCCAGAAAGTCCGCCACGAAAATTCAACTGTCCTTCTCGTCGTACTTTCTTTCAGCCTTAAGACAAAGCTGGCGCGCCACGGCGCCTCGATCATGCGGCTGGCCTACCTTAATTTTTTGTCCTGGGAAGATGTTAAGTCAACAGTCTGGCAGAAAGGCGTCTGCCATATCAATCTGCTGCTTTTGACTTGACCTGATACACTCACTCGCTCGATATTCCTCTCACTTGGAGCGTATTGCACGCTCCGTCCAGTCGTTCCTTTTTGGACCACCACTGATCCCACTGCAGATGTCTCTAGCTACATCCACACCACTCGTTTCCCGGATCCAAAGTGGCTGTCACTTACTTATTTTCGTCCTATTTTACTGTCGCGGACTCTCAGGTGTCTATCGATTTATCCAAACACATTTATAATTCCCAGAAAAGGCCCTTTAAGTGCCAGTCTTCCAATACTCATCACAGCCAAAATGAGCGTCGCCACTAGACGTCGTTCGTCAGTCATCAGGCTCGACATCCCCTACGAACACCACGCACCCGACCCGCTCCCCAAGGTACGCCACCCGTCTCCTTTCCATGTCAAAACTAACCCACACATACAGCTCCTTATCCCCCGCCCCAACGCCCCACCACCCCACGACAACTCCCTCCATCCGTACACGCACCTTCTCTCCGACCACCTCGCCTTCCGGCAGGCCGCCGAGCCCTGGCGCCCAGACCTCCCCGCAGCAGCACAGCAAGACCTCCACGCGATCGAGACGGCGTTCCCCGCTCTCCGGCACGCGCGCTCCGTCCGCGCCATGGCGGCATGGTTCGCCGCGCTCTGCACAGTGGACGACCTCGTCGAGGAGCTCGACGCAGGCAGCACGCTTGCAGCGCTGCAACAAGACGACATCCCGGGCGCCCCGCCATGCGGCAACGACAGCGAAGGCACCGTGTCCCGCGTCCGGCACATCACGCGCGCGCTCGATGCGCACTGGGGCGCGCTCTGGCCCCGCAGCAGCAGCACAGCGCGGCTCCGCGCCGCGGTGCGCGAGACCTGGGCGGCCATCGCGGCGGAAGCGCCGTTCCGGTGCGCGGGGGGCACGGCCGCTCTCACACCCGCCGCGTACATGGCGCTGCGGAGGCGGACGATCGGGATCGCGCCGCTGGTGGAGGTGCTGGTGCTGGACGCGCAGGAGCAGCAGCAGCAGCAGCAACCGCACGCACACACCTTCACCGAAAGCGCAGAAACCAATCCCGCTGACACAGAGCTGAAGCGCGAGCTCAGCCCCGCGCTGCTCGCGCTGCGGCTGCGGGGATGGAGGAGGGGGGATGGGAGGGCGTGGAGGTCGTCGTGGCGGAGGCGGTGGTCGGGTTCGTCGGGACGCATTTTTGGTGGGCGAGGGGCGCGGGGCGGTATGCGGTTGAGGTTGTGGTGGGGGAGGCGGGCGTGGATGCGTAGGTAGGGTTGGGGTGTTGGGGTGGTTGAATGAGAGTGTTTCGAAGAGTGTGGTGTGAATTGTGTAGTTGTGTGCTGTGCTTGTGTGCCGTGATTGTTTAGTTGGGTTGAGTGTTCAGTGGAAGAGAGTGAGGTGCAGGGCGGGAGCGACAGAGCACGAAAGAGGGTGAGCTATTGTAATTCTTAGGCATCACATCTAACGAGACAACGACAACAACTTTTATTTCCCTTAGGCGGTAGTAGGCAGCTTGCCAGCAGGTCAAAAAACGGCAAAAGAAAAACAACCAAACCAACATGTCAAAAACAAACACATCACCCAGCACGGCAAAAACAAAAAAGCCAGGACCCCCATTCAGCACTTACAGGTAAATCTCTTCTGAAGCGAGTCGCCAGAGAGTTTTATACGGGAATCGAACGCTGCAAAGAAGGTCCAGTACTGGACTAGGGTTTTATTATTAAACTACTAGACCAGTGACACTGACTTTTGTGAGTGGACTGGCGGAACGGGTATTTATGCACACCATTAACACACTGTGTGCAAGTGACGTCAGTGTCAAGCCTCTTGTGGTTTTCTTTGGGGAGGCTACTGTCGTTCTGCAGGAAAGCTCACCCGTCAACGTCACTCACGAGGTTCAACGACCACATCTGCCCGTGAATATACAATGTTTAGGGTGCATCAAGAAGGACCCACAACGAGCGCCGCCATCCTTCTCCCCAGCAGCATAATCGCCCCTCCGCGCCCTCTCACTTCGCGGACGTCAGGGTGGCGTTGATTCAGAAGAGAAAGAAGCTCATTGACCCCCGGGTTTCCTGCATAAGTCCTGAGAAGTTGCCAGCTTCACCTCTCACGGTTGGTGTTGGAGAAAGAGACACGGAGAGACACATCATCAGCTAACACTGGCGTTCTGCAATAGCAGCAGTTAACGGCATAGAACATCAACAAGCATACGCGATGCTCACCAGTGGTGCCGCTCTGCGCCTCTTCTGCCTCGGCTCAATCTTGGGTGGAACGAGCCCTCTTCCTATCCCTACCAACTTCCTCCTGCGTCTCCTTTAATTCCTGACGGATCTGCGCCATCTTCTGCGCCACTAGCTCAAACCCTTCGCCGGCCAGTTCAGAAACCAAAGCGTACGAAGCCATACTACCAAGGTCATTCCGAGCCGGAATAGCTCGTTCTCCCACCATTCGACCGATTGGTCTGACGTCTCGGCGAGCGCTTCTAGCATGGCTTAGTCGTGTTAAGACGGACTCCCCGATGCCATTGCCGGAAGCTGCGGGCTCGACTCGTTTACATGTACATGGCGAGCGCCGCCAAACCGGCAGACGTTCCTCTGCAGCTCCCCTCATCAGTTCTTCACAACTCATTCCGCCGCGCACTTCCTCCGACAAAGAAAGCAGAGGCGGCGATAACGGCAACTCAGGAAAGTTGTGCGCTGGAGTGCTGTCATACTCTTGACCCAGCTAGCCGTACAACAAGACGCAGTATAAAGAAAGTGGTTTAGACTTCCAAGTCCAGGTTGCAGCGCGTTAGTCCCGCTTTAGTCCCGCTTTACCGGTTACCGCCCCATGGACAGCAAAGCAGCCCGTACATGCGTGCGTATCTCGCAGTGCAGCGCAGTAGTGGTTGGCGGTAGGGATGCCCAACCACAGACCACTGCCACGCACTCACCAGCCACTGCCTACACCAGCAAGCCTCAGCAAGCCTCGCCTCATCTTGTTTTGACTCACTCGCGAGCACCCCAACCCAGCAGCACACAGACCCACACACAGACCCCCACCCACGACCCATCCCGCGCCCTCGGCCCGCCGCACCATAGCGCGCGGTCCCCGGGCGTCGGGCGCGCATCCGCTCCGTCAAACTTACCGCGCAATCCTTAATGAGCATCCCGGGCTCGGGCCCGTCATTAAGGCAGCGGCATGAATGATCGCGCGCGCCATGTTTAAAGCGTAAAACATCGGGGATTTGGACGTTAAGCACGGGGGGATCAAGTTTAAGCGTTAGCCAGCCGGTCAGCTGGATGCGCGTTTCTGATGCTTATCGCCTGTTTTGGGTTCCGTGGTTGCGGTTTCGCTCCGGCTGGGTGGTGTGGTGTGGTGTGCTGCTGGTCGTGTGCTGCGTGGGTGCGTGACTGTGTCTGTGGCTAGTTGGCTGGCTGCATGGGTGGCTGGTGCTTGGATGCGTGCGTGCGCGTATTCTTAGACACTGTGGCTAGAGTATCGTATATAAGCATTAGGACTACGGCTGTACAGTACTACAGTATATACTCTAATAGCTAGTAAATAGTATGCAGTAAATAGTATGTAGGTAGTCGGTATGTAGGTACGCAGAACGCACAGTCGTACATACGTATATAGCAGTAGAGGTATGCAAGCGTTCTAGGCCGTGAAAGAAAAAGAAGAAAGAACAAGAACCAAAGCAAGAACAGAAACGAAGTGCCGGCCAGCCGGCTACTAAGTCTTGTCTCTATAATGGATGGTGACGCTTGTTTTGGCGCAACGGCTTGCCGCTTGCGTCGTTTCGTTGGGCTGTGGCTGTAGACGGAAGGAAATGAAATGAACTGCGTGCGGTGCGTGGACGCGTGAGGGTTGGAAGGAAAAGACGGAGAGAGAAGTAGAAAGGAGGTGGAGAATAGAAAGAGGGAGGGAGGGATGGCAGCAGAGAGAGAGAGAGAGAGAGAAGCCAGAAAAGCAAAAGACCCAAAAAAAAAGCAGATTAAAGAAGAAAGAGGCAAACCCCAAACCTATGCACGCACGCTCGCTCGCTTGCTCCAATCAA
>NW_022983557.1:82741-112419 GCF_010093885.1 Aplosporella prunicola CBS 121167
GGGAGGGAGGGATGGCAGCAGAGAGAGAGAGAGAAAAAAAAAAAAAAAAAAAAAAAAAAAAAAAAAAAAAAAAAAAAAAAAAAAAAAAAAAAAAACGCCGACGCTATGCACGCACGCTCGCTCGCTTGCTCCAATCAATCCATCATCATCAACCATGCACGCGTACCCAAGCAAACACCACGAATTACCTCCTCCCTCCTCATTTAATCAATCCCTCACTCAACGCACTCAATACGCCACCCCCCCAGCACCCTCACCCCCACCCCCACCCCTCCGCACACCCCACCCGCTCAGCCGCTCCTTCTCCACCCGACCCAACGGCCCACTCTCCGCAGACTCGCTCGTCAGCGCCCCGTTCGAGGCGCAGCTGCTGCTCGTGCCGCCGTTGCCGCTACTACTGCCGCCGTTGCTGCTTGCAGCTCCGATACCCAATCCGGCGTAGCCGGGGGCGAAGGGGTTGGTGATGGTGCCGTTGCCGGCTGCAGGTCTCGCAAACGGGTTGTTGTTGTTATTGCCAGCAGCGCCAGCACCAGCGTTAGCGTTGGCGTTGGTGTTGGTGAACGGATTCCTAGCACCCGCGTTCGCAGCCGTGTTACTAGCCGTCGTCAGCGACAGGGATAGAGATAGCGACGTCGAGGCCGCGCTGCCCGGCGGGCTGAGGTCGCGCAGGAAGGCGTCTGCCTTTTCGGAGCCGACGCGGCGGGTCAGCAGGTCCGAAGGCTGGCGGTGGTGGGCGTGCTGCGATTGCGGTTGCGGGCGCGGGCCTAGTAGCGGGCCGCGGTGCGGTTGCTGCTGCTGCTGCTGCTGCTGTTGTTGTTGGTGTTGGTACTTGTACTGCTGGTGGTGCTGGTGGTGCTGCTGTGGCTGGGGCTGGGGCTGGGGCCTGGGGGGCGGTGGGGGGAAATACATCTGCTGTTGCTGTAGCTGCTGTGCCGTCATCGACGGCGGAGCCGGGAAATTCATCTGTCCCTGCTGTTGCTGCTGCCCTTGCTGCGACGGCACCGGCACAGGCTTCCGCGCGACCTCAGACATAGAAGAGGCCAGGCTGTCCGTCCTCGGCACGACAGGGAAGCGCGTAGCCGCCCTCGAAGCGGAGCCACCGCTGCCGACTCGTCCCGCCCTACCACTGCCACTGCCACTGCTCGCACTGCTCGCGTTACTCGGCGCGCGCTCGACGCCTCCTGCACCAGGACCACCGAACCCGCCACCAACGCCAGCCACGCCGGCTGCGACGCCTGCGGCCGCGACCCCCGCCGCGATGATGCCTATGGCGGTCTTGGTCGGCGCGGTCGCCACCACGGGCGCCGGTTCCGGGCTCGTCCTTGACGACGGCGGGGACGCGGTCGCCGCTCTGCTGGCGCTGCGGCTTGCAACGGGCGCAGGAGCAGCGACACCAACGCCACTGCCCTCAAGCTCGGCGAGCTCGCCCGCGCGCTGCACGCCAGCGCCAGAAGCCTGCACGCCAACACCAGCAGCCGCAGCAGCAGCCGCGTCGACCTCACTGGGCCGTCTCGGCCGCGGCGGCGCCTCCTTCCGCTTCTGCGACGGCCACTGCGTCAGTCGCTGCCCGGGGCCCTGCTGGCCCTGCGCCCACGGCCAACTCGGCATCGTCTGCTGGGCCGCCTGCTCCTGCATCTGCAGCATCTTCGGGCTCTGCAGGAGCGCGGTGCCGCTGCCGGGGCGCTTGCGCGGGATCTGCAAGGCCGCAGGCAAGTTGGGGAGGACGGGGGAGCCGGAGCGCGAGCGCGCGCGGTGCTCGCTCGCCGTGATGTCCGCGTCGGCGGCGCGCAGCTGGCTCAGCGTCGTCATCGTGCTGCCGATGCGGCCGCGGTCTTGGTCCCGCGCTGCTTTCGCGTAGATGCGCTCCCAGGACCTTGACTGCGTGTTTGTGTTCCTGTTCGTGTTCGTGGCGGAGTACATGGACGAAGAGCGGATGCCCGACCCGCGCGACGCCCACACCGGGCGCACCGTAAGCGGGCGGCCGACACCGCGTTCGCGGGCGCCGTAGACCGCGCCGCCGGCGGCAGCCGCTTGAGCCGCGTCCTCCTCGAACAGGGTGGCCGAGCTGTCGGGGCGGCGGTTCTGCGTCGTGGCCGCCTGCGCAGGCGGCTGCAGAGGCTTGAACTGCGGCAGCGGCTGGGTCGGCTGCGCGGGGAGGCCGAGCCGCAGCGCCGCTTCTGCGACCGCTACGGCCGCGACGCCGGGTTCCGTGCTCACGGCGCGGCCGACCTGGTCCGGGGGCGTGGCCGCCCTTTGCTCCTGCGGCGGACTGGTCCTGCCCGCACCCACGCCCGTTGCGCCGCTCATCAAGCTCCCCTGCCCACCACTGACATAGCGTCCCCAAGCAGCACCATCCCTCTCACCAACCTCAGGCCGCCCAGTCGCAGACCCAGCGCCCATACCCGCACCCATACCCGAGCGCGCCGTCGTGCCCGTCGTGTCGTCGTAAAACGCCTCCTTGCCATACGCAGCCTGCAGCACAGCTTGGCGGCGCGCGCGATCGCGCCTCCGCAGACACGCGAGCAGGAACAGTAGCCCGGCGGCCATGGCGACGGCCGACGTCGACGCGATCGCGATCCCGATGATTTGCCCTGTGCTGAGGGGTTTGGACTTTGTGGGTTCCGAGGGGGTGGAGGTGGCGGCGGCGGGGGCGGGCACGGGGACGGAGGGCGTGAATGTTGATTTTGAGGTTGTGGCGGTGTCGGAGGGGGAGGAGGGGGCGCCGGTGGTGGAGGATGTAGGTGAAGAAGTAGAAGAAATGGTGGTGGAAGAGATGGTGGAAGAAGTAGAAGAAGAAGAAGAAACAGTAGACGAAGAAATAGAAGTAGAAGAAGTAGAAGCGGAAGTAGAAGGAGAAGTAGAAGCAGAAGTAGAAGAAGAAGGAGCAGAAGTAGAAGTAGAAGACAACACGGCCGACGACTTCGCTGTCGCCGTCGCCGTCGTCGCCGTCCCCACACCATTACCAGTACCAGTACCAGTACCCGTCGCCCTCGGACTCGTCGCGCTCGTCGCCGTCGTCTTCCCCGTCGCCGTCGCCGTCGCCGTCCCCTTCAACGACACCGTTGTGGTCCCCACCCTCGGCGCCACAGCCCCCGGCCTTCCATCGCAGACATCATACGCGGCCTGCAACTGCTGCGTACTCACCTCCCCCCCAGTCTCCCTCTTACCCACACCCAACCCCCTCTTAACACCACCCACCCCACTCACACTAACAACCCCCACCCCACTACCACCCGTGATGTCCGAGCATTCCCGCTCAATACACCCCAGCGCCGCCTCCCCAAGCGAGGACCCCGAGTCCGAGGCTGTGGCCGCGCAGAGGCAGTCGATGGCTGCGTCGGCGGCGGTGGCGGGGTCGGGCGGGAGGCATGCCGCGGGGAAGGAGGTTTGGAGTGTGCGGGCGAGGCAGGATTGTGCGCAGGGGGGGAGGAGGGCGGATAGGGTTGGGGGGAGGGATGGGGGGGTTTGGCGTTTTTGAAGCTGGGGTTGGGGTTGGTGGTGGGGGTGGGGGAGCGCGAGCGTGAGGGTGACGTTGAGGGTGAGGGCGAGGGTGAGGATTAGGCTGGCGATGCGCAGCATGGTGGTGTAGATAGGTGGGTGGGTTGGGGTATGGGCCGGCCCGCTCGCTCGCTCGCTGGGTGGGTGAGACCTTTGCGGTTGCGGCTAAAAAAAGAAACTGGGGAGAGCCCGGCCGCCTGGGCGGGGTAACGTAACTAGAAGGAATAGGAAGGGAAGAGGAAAAAGAGGAGGGAGAGAAGGGAGAGAGAGAGAGAGAGAGAGAGACAGGGAAGGGAAGGGAAAGGAAGGAAAAGTGTATGAGGAATTACGACATGGGAGAGGGGGATTACAACAACAAGCAGCAACAGCTCGCGACTGCCGATCAACGGCACGGATCACGAAAGGAAAAGGAAAAGGAAAGATGGAAGGGATTGAAGATGGCGACGAGAAGCGAAGAGAAAGAAGAAACAACTAGGCACCAAACACAGGCACGCGGGCGGGCGGTGGTTCAGCATCTGATATGGCGACGTGCAAGCGCCGGGCCAGCAGCACGGTGCCGTCATTGAGCGGGGGAACAGGCGGCTGCTAAGCGCTGGCATGGGAATAACGAGAATATACCTACCCTTCCCGGCTGCTTGCGACAAAGGGCGCTTAGGCACATGACGCAAGGCACGACTATCGCGCAGCTGAAACACCGCTTGCCGTGGCTGTGCGAATAGGGGACTCATCGAGGGTTGCGCAAGCCTTTTTCTTCTCTGCGGGAAGAATCCGAGCGGCCAGGAACGCGCACGGCGACCCGGAGGCTGCGAGAATGGCCCATCGAAGAGTTGATTAGCCATGCATATGCAGGTTCTAGACTCGTTCGCTGTCGTGGCAGAACAGCGACGGCCGACGGGCTCCAACGGCCATTCCCAGCGAATCACGCGCGCGCCTCCGACTTCATCAACTCCCAAGGTCCCATCTTCCTCGCTTTCTCCACTTCCCACTCTCTCCGACCGACCCTTTGACGCTAGAGCTTGCGCACGCTTTCTCCGCACCATCCGCGCCCAGCGCACGCAGCAAGCCCAGCCCAACTCCCGCCACACCCGCCCCGCCGCCGAAACGAACACGAGACCCGTCCAGCCAGAGGGCATGATTGTCATTTGCTCCCAAAAAGCACGAGAGGAAAAAAATATACAAATATAATGAGAAGAAATCTCCATTCCCTGCCGCGCATCCCTGCCCGGCGCCGATAACTTGTATGCCGGCCGTTCGAGAAGCTTGTAGCGGCTGATCTTGCGCCTGCGTGGGCAGGAGACCGTGGACCCATACGTGCGCGACCATTATCCCATTATCGACGACGACGACGACAGCGGCGGCTGCTGCGGCGCCGAGGATCGGCCGTTGGAATCGCAAGGATGGATTGGAAAGTGTGGCAGGGGGGAGGAGGGGGCGGGGGAAGGAATGATTGATGATGATGATGATAACGACAAGACAGCGCGCGCGCGCGCGACAACGACGACGCTTGACGCTTGACAATTCAGGTCAGTGCATAGGTGGCAGGCGAAAAAGCCACAACACCAACGATGTAAGACAGAGGAAAAAAAAAAAAGAGGATCCCCCATCCATCCGGCTAAGAATATAACACACACATGGTGGGGCGTTCTTGGAGGCGATGCCGCTTTGGGCCTATCTCGACCTTGTCGCGATGACGACTCGCGAGCCACCTTCCAGTCCCCTAGCGATCGCCCGTTGAGCGTCCTGCTTTTTAGTCTAGCCCTGATCACCGTACCCGGTGCGCCGCATGTGTCTGCTACCGATCCTCCACCTCCTCCTCCGCCGCCGCTCTGCGCCCACGCGTTTAATTACTCATCTCGCCCTCAGGGTTCCCGCCCGCGACATTGTTGGACTCTCGCCTTTTTCTCTCGCTCCCCTAAGACATCTCCCTGAGAATATTCCATTGACGCCCAACCAACCCATTGACCCGTGGTGTCTCTTTTTTTTTCTCCCCTCGCAATCTCCGCTCTCTGCGCCGTCCGCCATTATCAAGAGCCGCTGGGGACGTGACTTGACTGATCGGCCTGCCATTCATCCCTCCCTTCCCCGAGCGCCGCGCACAACCAGCGAGAGAGAGAGAGCGAGACAGAGTCGTGCCGGCTCCTCGTACTTTCATTCCCCCTCTAGCTCTGCTATCGAGCAGCCAAGAAAACGTCATAGCTCCCGGGGCTCCACTTTCCAGTCAGACTGTATGAACCCTCCATGGGACGTTCCCCCCTCCGGCCAGGATCACCTTGCGGAGATGTCTGCATCCTCTAGCAACCTGCCCTCGCCGCCCGAGGCCAACGACCAGCCGCCGCCTCCCTACCCGAACGTGCCCGCCATCAGCCTCAACCGCTCGTCCGTCCAACCCACCCCGCCGACGACCAGCGAGCGGCCGCGCGGCGGCAAGCGCGTCGGCTTCACGGCCTCGTCCAACCTCGACGAAGCGCCCCCCGTCACCGATGACCGCCTCAACCCCCGCTCCGCCGCCACGTCGACGCGGTACCAGCCGCCGTCGGAGCCGGGCTCGGGCTCCGTCACGCCGCGCGAGGGCGCCGGCGCGTACCTCTCGCCGGTGACGAGCCGCGACGACCGCACGCCCGCCGAGGCCGAGCTGGTCAAGGCCGTGCACAAGGCCTTTGGACAGCCGCTGCCGTCCAAGCCCAAGCCCGCGATCCGCAAGAAGCCCTCGATCAGCAGCAACCCGTTTGCGTCCATCGAAGACTCCGAGGACGACGACACGCCGGCGCGCCGCGCCCGCAACGACGCACATGACCGCGCTAACCGGCTGGCCCGGAGCGTGGGCAGCGCGGGGCCGTCGGCGCCCGGGTCGCGCCGCGGGAGCAACGAGAGCGCCGACTCGATCCCCATGGAGCCCATAGGCCTAGGGCGGTCCGGGTCGCGCCGCCGCCAGCAGGCTTACATGGAGGACCTGATCTCGGGCGACGAGGACGACGACGACGTCATCTCCAAGCCGTTGGGCGAGGGCACCCTCACAGAGGCCAGGCGCCTCGTGAGCAACCACACCAAGCGTGAGCAGGGGCAGCGCGTGGCGCTGCACACGGAGCCGACGCCGCTGATCTCGCGCCCCACCACGCCCACCATGGACCAGCGCCTCGACGACTACGTGCCGCAGCCGGCCAAGTACCGCGGCGGCATCTTCGGCGCCCTGCTGAACCTGTACAGCACGCAGGGTGGCATGGCGGGCGCCATGGGCGGCGGCAGCAACGGCTATGCCGGCCACCACCGCCTCGGCAGCAACGCCACCACCATGTCGGCCAACACCAGCGGCACGCCCACGCCCGGCGGCGTCACGCCCGCCATGACGCCGCAGCCGTCGCCGCCGCAGTCGGGCACCACGACGCCCGTGGGCCGGAAGCAGCGCCCCTGGTACGCGGGCGGCCACAGCACGAACCCGTCCAACTCGTCGCTGGCGCAGCTGGTGGGCTCCTCGTCGGTGCTGGCATCGGCCGCCACGCCGGGCGAGATGAACGACTCGATGGCGGAGAAGCTGAAGCGCACGCCGCGGCCCGGCATGGGCAAGCGCACGCGCAGCGGCGGCTCCATCAAGGGCGCCATGCACCGCCTGGGGCGCCCCCGCCTCGAGGACGAAATCCGCATCACGGTGCACATCTCCGAGGTCATGGCGCGCCAGCGCTACCTGCTCAAGCTGTGCCGCGCCATGATGCAGTACGGCGCGCCGACGCACCGGCTGGAGGAGTGCATGAAGATGAGCGCGCGCGTGCTCGAGATCGAGAGCCAGTTCCTCTACATCCCGGGGTGCATGATCATCTCGTTTGACGACTCGACGACGCACACGACCGAGGTCAAGCTCGTCCGCTCCCAGCAGGGCGTCGATCTCGGCAAGCTGCGCGACACGCACGCCTGCTACAAGGACGTTGTGCACGACCGCATGGGCGTGGAAGAGGCGACGCAGCGGCTCGAAGAAATCATCAAGCGCCCCGCCAAGTACAAGGCGTGGTACCTGGTGGGCGTGTACGGGCTGGCGTCGGCATGCGTGGGCCCGTTCGCCTTCCAAGCGCGGCTGATAGACCTGCCCGTCGCGTTCCTGCTAGGCTGTCTGGTGGGCTACCTCCAGCTGATCGCGGCACCGAGCTCGCACCTCTTCAACAACGTCTTCGAGATCGCCGCGGCGGTCTTGACGTCCTTTTTCGCGCGCGCGTTCGGCTCCATCCGCGGCGGCGAGCTGTTCTGCTTCGCCGCCCTCGCACAGAGCAGCATCGCGCTGATCCTGCCAGGCTACACGGTGCTCTGCGCCAGCTCGGAGCTGCAATCCAAGCACATTGTGGCGGGCTCGGTGCGCATGGTCTACGCCATCATCTACTCGCTGTTCCTGGGCTTCGGCATGACCATCGGCATCGTACTCTGGGGGCTCTTCGACAAAGACGCCACATCCACAACCACCTGCTCGAACCAGATGCCCGTGAACTGGACCTTCTGGTTCGTGCCCGCCTTCACCCTCTGCCTCTGCGTCATCAACCAGGCCAAATGGAAACAAGTCCCCGTGATGGTCGTCATCTCCTTCGTCGGCTATATCGTCAACCACTTCTCGTCGCTGCACTTCACGGGGAACACGCAAATCAGCAGCACGCTGGGCGCGCTCGCCATCGGCGCCATGGCGAACCTGTACTCGCGGCTCGGGGGGAAAATCGACAATCTCGTCCTCGACATCTACGAGACGTACATGCGCCCGCGCATCCGCTCCATGCGGCGCCAAGCGCGCGGTCAACGCGCCTCTCTCGCCGCCGCCGCCATCAACTCCGTCAAGCGCCCCGAAGACGCCATTCCCGCGCCGCCGCCGCCAGCCCCCACCCCAGAGCCGTACATGCCGCGCACGCGCAAGGTCGGCTACGGCCTCGCGGCCGCGGCCATGCTGCCCGCCATCTTCGTGCAGGTGCCGTCGGGCCTCGCCGTCAGCGGCAGCTTGGTCAGCGGCGTCACGTCGGCGAACCAGATCACGCATAACGCGACGGGCACGACGACGGCCACGAGCGGCATGGACACGGCGAACGTCAACTCCGCCGCGCTCAGCGTGGGCTACTCGGTCATCCAGGTCGCGATTGGCATCACCGTCGGCCTCTTCCTCAGCGCGCTGGTCATCTACCCCTTCGGCAAGAAGCGCAGCGGCTTGTTCAGCTTCTAGGCTAGACAGCCAGCCAGCCGCCGGACAGGGAGCGCACGCGCGCGGCTCTTTCCGTTCCCGTTCCCGATCCCGCTCCCGCTCCCGCTTCCGCTCCGTCTCGGGCCCCTGGCTCTCCGCGCGTTCCGCCACTGCGTGCGTCAACAGCGGCGGCCGATCAGCCTCGCACGCGTGCGCCTGATCCGCCAATCCCCTAGCTCTTCCTCCCCTAAAACAGTCAGGCCGCCCTCAACGCCTCCTCCCCCTCCTTTTCGCAACAGGACGCGCAAGCCGCGCGCCCGCATTGGAAGCGCGGACGGCAGATCGCGCGCCAGGGGGCCCCCGCCCCGCCCCCGTCCGTGGGCGCGCGCTTGGAGACGTCATCTGCTCATCTCCCTTTTGTGGCGGTACCGGGATGGCTGTCGAAACGAAACGAAACAATCCGGTTTCGACTCGACTACGCTGGGATGGGATGGGGTGGGTGTCTGCCTTGCCTTGCCTTGCCTTACCTCACCTCGAGGCGAATCGAATCGAGCAGGGTCCACCGACTACCACAACCAACCAACCAACCAGCCCAGGGCGGGAGGCAGTGCAGGCTCGCGCCCCCGCCCTGTGGCCTGCCTTCTTTCTTACCTACCTATCTTCGATCATCTTTCTGCCTTGCCTTGCCTTGGCTGTTCCATCCTGTTTCCGGCCCGGCTAGCCTCGTTCACGCATGCATGCATGCTTCCTCTTTTCAGCCTTACCTGCTTTACTCCACCTCAGCTGTACGCAAGCGTGTACGCAACATCCACGCACGCTCTCCTTTGTAGATCGTCTCGTCTCGTCTCGTCGTTGTTGTTTCACTGCTGTAGCGCTCGTTCGCTCTCCGTCTGTTTGTCTTGTTGATCCTCTCTTGTTGTTGTTCCTTTCGTCATCATCTTCATACCTACTCAGCATACCTATCATGTGAGCGTTCCGCACGCCCTTCGTTCTCCGTTTTGCTTGCTTCCTCTTGCGTTTTTTATTTCATCTCATTTCGTCTCTTTATTATCTTCCGTGCTTTTCTGGTCTTTTTCATCTTATCTTTCCTGTCTTGTCTTGTCTCCTCGTGGCTGGAAAAAGAGTGAGGGCTGCTGGGTCCCGTGCATTTGGGCGGCGAAAAAATGGCGTTTTTTTTTTTTTTTTTTGGATTGTGTGCGCGCCCTGCCTCGCCCTGCCTTGCCCTGCACTGTCCTGCACTGTCTGCCCTGTCTGCCTTGCAACGGTGGCGACGACGGCTGCGGCTGCGGCTGGGCTAGGGCTAGAGGTGGAATAGGAGCCGCGCGCTGCTTGCTTGCTTGGTCGGAGTTTACTGGTTCTGGGTCTGAATGCTCGTTTATTTGTCGGGTAGGGTTCCTGTCTGTCTTCCTGTTGGTGCAGGTCTGAGCGAGCGCATACGTGCGTTGTGTTGTCTTTTCCTCTTTCTCTTTCTTGATTGAGTGTTTGTTCGTTCAACTTTCTTTCCTTTTTTTTTTTTTTTTTTTCGTTTGCTACTCTTTCCATTCCATTCCGTTCCTCTGTTGTTCTCCAAATAGGACGCGCGTCTCTCGTCCCGCGGCATGGCATGTCTGGCGTTTATACTTTTTCTCTTTTTCTCTTTCTTTTTTCCAAGCTTTCCGTCCGTCTTCTATTCCTCTTTTCCCTCTTTCTCGCTTTCTCTCTCGTTACCGCCTACTAACCACTTAACTTACCTAACGCGTCTGATGAGGTTTCGGGTGTCTCGGAGGTCTTCATACATCTCTCTGTCTTTTTGTCTGTTTCTGGTTCTTGCTGCTTGATTGCTTGCTTACCTGCTTGGTCAAGGGGGTTTAGACCTGCCCTCATCTGCCCTACCTAGATAGAGAGATAGATTTGATGTTTTCTGTTTCTTTTTCAAGTTTTCAGTTTTCAGTTTTCTGGTCGCGCGAGTCGGGATGCGAAATGACAGATTAGATATCCTCTGCTTTTTCTGCTTCTGCCTTCTTGAAGAGAGAAAGAAAGAAAGAAAGAACTGCTTCTTGCGTTGATTGATTGCTTGGTGCTGTGCCGTTGTGTGTGTTGACTTGTGACGTAACGTGCCATCTTTCCTTACTCACCTACCTATTTTCCCTACCCTACTTACCTACCTTACCTTTCCCTCCCTTCCCTGGCCTTACTTACCCTACTCACCTACCTCGACTTGCCACAACCCACCTCGCCTCGCCTCGACTCGACCCCTCTCGATACGACTCACCTCAGCTCATCAAACCACCATACCGAACAGACCAAGGCAGGCCAAGCCAGGACAGGCCAAAATAGGACACGCCAAAAATAGCACAACCCGTATGCGAGCGTGCGCGCCCATCTCAACCCTGACCTAGACCCTCACCCTGACCCTGACAACCCGAGCGATCGCCAGTGGTGGCAACGCCGAAAGCGAGCGCAACGCAATAAACCCGGCGACGCGCCCTCCTATTCCCGCCAGCGTGTCAATGCCAGGCCAGTCGAGTCGAGCAAGGGACGCGCCCACCTACATGCCCACTCGCCCACCCCTGCGCGCGCGTGTGTGCGTGCGAGATAAGATTGCGCGCTTTTGATGGCATGGCATGGGTATGGGCGTGGGCATGGGCATGCCACGAATGCCATGCCATCTTGCCACGCGCGCCGTTGCGCGCCATGGCCGCCCATGCCCATGCCCATGCCCATGCCACGCACGGGCGAAGGAGACGCGGCAAGACTTGTCTTTCCTTGCTTTGCCTTGCCCTGCGGTACAAACGTACGTGGGCGTGGGCGTGGGCGTGGGCGTGGGCATGAACGTGCCTTGCGCTGCGGGCGAAACACGCGCCCTGGCTGGGGCGGGTGCACTGTCCTGCGCTGTCCTATCGTGGCCTGGCCTGGCCTGGCTGTGGCTGAGAAGACGTAGCAGACCTGTTTGGCGACTCTCTCTCGACGTCAACGTGCTCGGTGGTAGGTGGTAGGTAGGTAGTTGCGATGGTGTCGGCGTGGTTGCCGCGCGCGCGCGGGACTGGCTGCTTGCGTGCTTGTTTGCTTGCTTTCTTTGGTTCCTTTGGTTCCGTCTAGGCTGCAGGGTCTGGCGTCGTGCGTTTAGATGTATGTGCGCGCGAGCGAGGGTAAAGCAGGTAGGTATGCAGGTAGGTAGAGCAGAGCAGAGCAAGGCAGGCAGGGTAGGTAGGTAAGTAGGTAAGTAGGTAGATCGCGCAACGCCCGTCACCGCGAAGCTCACTTACCGTCTTGCGCGATGGATGGTGATGCTTGTGCGGAGTAGAAGAAGAAGAGAAGAGAAAAGACCTAGTTACGGCGTTTGTTTGTAGCCTGCGTATGTGTGGACTATGAGGCCTTTATACCCGTCTCCAGGATTTAAACCTGTACCGAGACAGGGAGGAGGCTGTAGGGACTGCGCGTGTTGTTCGCTGTCTCGCTAGATGGTGTTCGCGGTTTACGGTTACGGTCGTTGGGTGGTGGGTAGGTAGGGTAGAGCGACGGGCCGGGGCGCGAGCGAGTGAGCGAAACGACGGATGGATGGTTGGATAGACAGAACTAGTTTTATACCTACCCGCTTCCTTGTGTCTCACCCGCGCAGCAAGGTTTGGGTTGGATTGGTTATGGGGTGCGCGCCTAGCCGCAGCTTGCCTGCCTGCCGTCCGTCGTCATGCCGTCCGCCTCACGTTTAGAGAATTCGCGTGTCTTGGCTGCGCATAGTTATCTACCTTCCTTACCCACCCGTTTGCTTCTGGCGAGGGTCGCGTGTGCTAGATAGATGGTGCGCACTCACCTACTGTGGGGGCAGGAGGGCGTGAGCGCCTTCCGCTCTCGTCCGTCCACTCTCTTTCTCTCTCTCTCTCCCGACCGGCCGGCCGACTGACGCAGCGACCTACCTGCCCACTGCCCGGGCAAGACAGATAGGTGGGACAGGCCGCATAGCGGGCAAGCAGAGAACTTGCGCAGCAGCAAATGTATTGTAGCAGCGCAAGTGGCAGGGCAAGACAGAAGAAGAAGGAGAGAGACGACGAAAACAAAAAGAAAAGTAAGAAAAAAAAAAAAAACGGATGTCCATCCGTCCATCAGACCCGACGGGCAGGACAGAGAGGCGGCAGGGCAGAAGAACAAAGCCGCTCTCGACCTCGGGCCCAGCAGCACATGGGGGCAGACGTGCACGCGCGGCGAATTTCGGCCGGTTGGACTCGGATCGGATGATGGGGTCAGCCCAGAGGGAGCATGGAGCGCAGGCGGGGAGGCCCATGAGGACTTATGGCGCTTGTTTGCTTGAGCGAAGCGAACGAGCGCGCAGGGGCCCCGCTGCGAGGATTGCTGCGTGCGAGGGGAGGCTCGCGGTTAGGGAGGCCCGGGTGCGCGCCTGCCTTCTTCTTGTCCTGGCTGCCCAATGCCTGCCTGCTGGGAGCTGGGGGTGCTGTGCGTGCCTGCGTCTGAGATCGCGATGGAAGGATGGGAGAAGCAGGAGAGAAGGAGGGCTTGGTGGGGTGGGTGCGCGGTTGGTGGTAGGTGAGTCGTGGTCGGTGGGCTGCGATGATGCGTGCTTGCATGCGTAAGGTACCTTCCTCTCCTACTCCTACCGTACGAGTACCTGACTGCTGGGGCGGCGGGCGGGCAGCGGGCAAGCGGGCACGCGGGTGGGCGAGCGGGTACACCCATTTAATTCGGGACCCCATGGACCCTCTCTCTCTCGCGCTGGACCCTCTGCCTGGGGACGGGTCGCAGGTAGAAAGCAATAGTAGCGGAAGCATAACAAGTGGAGCGAAAACACTCAAACAAACAGAGCAAGCAAGCAGCCGTTAGCGAGCCCCATCGTATTGTATGGGCAGATGGGGTGTTTGATTTCCCCGGCTAAAACGCAGCGCGACGCCGCCGTCGTGTAGAGGGAGGTATATCAAAATTTCAGGCGGCCCCAAAGCTCAAATCACCTGCATGTTGGCTGCGGCACATCAACGGCGTCAGCAGTCCACGCACCGCTTTATAACAAACCTAGCTAGCTATCGATGATTACTTTTTCGACTTTTTGTTTTTCTGCCGCCGGGCGGCGTGGACAAGCCGGGGCGGGGGACGTGTCACGGCCTGCATGTGCGAAAGGCAAAAAGGAAAAGAAAAAAAAGTGAAAGACGAACGAGCCGCCGGCGGGATGGCTCTCCTATTGCAGCGAGAAGAAAATACGGGAGGGCCCGATGACTACCTCATTTTCTGCGCGGCGCAACGGTCGAAGGAAGCAGCTGGCTTGGGTTGGTGGCACGGTGGTGATTGTAGGCGTGAACGCCGCGGGATGCAGTATGACCAGGCTAGCCCGGCGTCCGAGCCTCGGTTAGTTGTCTGTAAAGGATTGGCTCTCTGGCTGCTCTGGGCAGTGTGGCGTAAGGCATAGGCTGCTGGTGGTGCTGGGTCTTTTTTTTTTTTCCCGCCGACCACTGACCACTGAATTTGCCCGTGGACGGCCCTTGCGGCAGACCCGTCATGCAAGGAACGGTTCCAGAAGGCCAGCGCAGCCCGGCGCATGCAAGGAGGCCCTGGGGAGCAGCAGCGAGCGGGCGGGGGATTGAGTTTTTGTTGTTTATTTGTTTGTTCGCTTTTCTTTGACTACTTTAACTATGAAAGAAGAGGGATGTCGTCTTTTCAACGGGCGAAAGACAGGTGCACACGGTAGGAAAGTAGTTTTCTGCTCGAGCGAAAGCGCTACGAAGATCCGCCTGCTGCATAGGGGGGCGATCAGGTTAGTTTGCAGCATGACTCGTGGAGATTGGATGCCACGAGGCTCCTGGGCAAGCGACGGGCTGCCATTGGCGCAGATCAGGCCCAAAGCGCTCGGCGGCCACGGCGAAAAGGCCCGCTGGTGGCTTGCAGCTGCCGAAGATCGAGGGCGTGAAACGGCAAGCGACAGGATCAGCGGCGAGCGTGATGAGGGCTCAGTGACGCGACTGGGGGCGCGCGCAGGTGCAGGAGCGAGAGAGAGGGAGAGTGAGTGTGAAAGACATGAGGGGGAAGGCAACGAAGTAAGTAGTAGTAAAGATGATTACTATTCTCGGCCTGGGCGCGCAAGGAAGGGAGGAGTAATCCGTAGTTGATAGTGGTGAATGGGGGACAGTGGACAGGAATGCTCGAGGGGAGATAAAGGTGACGGGGCTGGATGCGCGAGACTATCTCCGGGCAAGAGTGGCATCGCGCCGTCAAAATCCGGCAGTGAAATTTGATGATTCCCCCGCCCGCGCCCTAGTCCGTTTTCGGCCCCTCCCCTTAACCAGCAGAGTAGTCAGCATCCCGCCCGACTTCTCTTGAGAGCCCGTCCTCCACCACTCCGTCCGCTTCCTTTCCTTGTGTTGCACTGCATCCCCAACCCGCAGCCTGTCTTGCTGTGTCTCTCCGCCTGCTGTCGCATTATAACTGGCGCCCCGGCCGTCTCCCACCCCCCCCAACGCTCGCCCGCCACCCCCCACCTCCCAACTTCGCTCGCTCCTTCGGCTGCTCGGGCTCGCCTGCCGCTCATCTCCTTCAATACCTGCTCCTCGGCAAGGATCGACCGCCTGAAACCACCTCGCCCTCCTCACCCGACCTCACCGTCCCCCAAACGCCACTCGAGTCGTGTAACTCGCCCATTCCCTTCACACCAAGCCCGACTTTTTGTAATAGTAGGTGAGCCTCTTCCTCTCCCTAACCCGTCTTCGCCGACACCTCGACCTCGCTCGCTCGTTCGCCCTCTCGCTCCGTCGCAACCCACCCTCTCGCTCCGTCGCAACCCACCCTCTCGCTCCACGGCCACGACCCGCCCGCCCTCGCAGCACCCGTGGCCGCCTCCTCTCGCTCCTGCTAACCTCGGATGTAACTGCAGTCTCTTCCGTACATCTGCGGGTCTTTTTTGCGGAAGCCACCTCGTTCCACCCGTTTTCTTTCTGAATCTCGCTTCACTCCCGTCACCACTACCACACCACCACCTCCGCCACAATGGGTTGCGGCATGAGTACCGAAGACAAGGAGGGGAAGCAGCGCAATGAGGAGATTGAGAACCAGCTCAAGCGCGACAAGATGATGCAGCGTAACGAAATCAAAATGCTTCTGCTCGGTAAGTGCCCACTTGCGACCGTGGCCATTGGCCGCTCTTTTGTTTTTTGTTTTGATTCTAACCACAAGCAACAGGTGCCGGTGAATCCGGAAAGTCGACCATCCTGAAGCAGATGAAGCTCATTCACGAGGGCGGCTACTCCCGCGACGAGCGCGAGTCGTTCAAGGAGATTATCTTCTCCAACACCGTTCAATCGATGCGCGTCATCCTCGAGGCCATGGAGTCTCTTGAGCTGCCCCTGGATGACCAGCGTGCCGAGTACCACGTCCAGACGATTTTCATGCAGCCCGCCCAGATCGAAGGCGACAGCCTGCCCCCTGAGGTCGGCAACGCCATCGGCACCCTCTGGAAAGACCCCGGTGTCCAGTCGTGTTTCTCGCGCTCGCGTGAGTACCAGCTGAACGACTCTGCCAAGTAGTAAGTCGCACGCCGTCCCTGCGTGCCATTGGGTCATCCAATCGCACGCCTTTCGGCCTCGGACAAGTCAGCTTACACGGTTTTCCCTTCAGCTACTTCGACTCGATTGAGCGCATCTCCGCGCCCGACTACATTCCCAACGACCAGGACGTCCTCCGGTCCCGTGTCAAGACCACCGGTATCACCGAAACGACCTTCATCATCGGCGATCTGACCTACCGGATGTTCGACGTCGGTGGTCAACGTTCCGAGCGTAAGAAGTGGATCCACTGCTTCGAAAATGTTACGACGATTTTGTTCCTGGTCGCCATTTCCGAGTACGACCAGCTGCTGTTCGAGGATGAAACGGTGAACCGTATGCAGGAAGCGCTGACCCTTTTCGACTCCATTTGCAACTCGCGGTGGTTTGTCAAGACGTCGATCATTCTGTTCCTTAACAAGATTGATCGCTTCAAGGAGAAGCTTCCTGTCAGCCCGATGAAGAACTACTTCCCGGACTACGAGGGCGGTGCCGACTACGCCGCTGCCTGCGACTACATCCTTAACCGGTTCGTGTCGCTCAACCAGCACGAGACTAAGCAGATCTACACGCACTTCACCTGTGCTACCGACACGATGCAGATCCGTTTCGTCATGGCTGCTGTCAACGGTGAGTCTCCTCCTTTGTCTTCTGTACTTTTCGAACCTGACCACTGACGCGCCTCGCTTTAGATATCATCATCCAGGAGAACCTGCGCATGTGCGGCTTAATATGAGAGACGCAGCCGAGGGGTTACGCTAGCGTCGGCAAGTGGGCCTGGGAGACGACGAGTAGACTCCGGAGGAAATGTCTTGGCTATAACGGCCATTGCGATGTCACATACGGCGTTTGAAGTGCGGTTGTCTCGTTTCCCTCGACAGCCGCACATGGGTTCTTTTTTCTATTTTGCTCCTTTTCCTTTTCTGCTCTTTCTTTCAGCTCGTTTTTCTCAACCATGGCAGGAGCAGCGGCGGCGGCGGTTCGATACCAGAATTTCTCACACTCTTCTGCTGGCTTTGGATGGAGGGCGGTTTCGGTAGCCCCTGTCCCGGTCATAAGTTTTCCTTACACAGCTTTTTTTTTTCTCTACCACACCACCGTTCTCGTTTATGTATGAGGACGACCATAGTTATATCTTTGCGCTTTCCACCAATCGGGGGTGAGGTGGGGAAAAAGGAAAAAGGGAGGGGAGCTGGACACAGCGTTGTCTTTCTCTCTTTCCCTCAAGTCTATACTGTCTACACGTATCTCTCTCTCTCTCTCCCTCTCTCTAGTATCTGGTTCCCTGTCTTCTGCCCCCGCATTCGTTGGCGAGTCGCGAAAAACCTCTTGACACCACTACACACAAGCAAAGCCTTTAAGTAAGGGTGCTTCCCTTTTTTAATGTTGACCTGCTACTATTACATTTCATTTCCCTTTCTTTCGTCGTTGTCTTTGTCATCGTTGTCGTCGCGTCATCCTCGTCTTCCACACCTCGAAGTTTTCGTCGTCTGGCTTTTTTTTTAGTTGGTTGGTTGAGCAATTGGTGGGTACGCGGTATGCACGGCACGGGTACGGATACGGTTCCGGGTACTACTATTACAGCGCGCGCGCGCGTGTCGGTTCGGGTTGAGCGCGGGCTGGCATGGTGCCTTGGTGGATGATGGATGAGCGGGGAGAGATCGGATCGATGCGAAGGCGGTGCGGTAGAGATGGTTCGCGCTATGGCTGGTTTGGCTGTGCTGCGGGTCTGCCTACTACTACGTGCTAGGTACTTGGTCGGTTTAATTAGTGCGGTGCATGGCTGGGTTTACCTGCTTTTGCTACTTTTACTACTCCTACGGCTACTACTACTACTACTGCTGCTACTGCGACTGCTACTGCTAATATTGCTGCTACTAGGCTAGTTGCGAGAAAGACCACCCATCTAGGAAAGGGTTGGCGCTGGCTTTTTGTTGCTGCTGCTTCTGTGTGTGCATGTGCTTTGATGGAGTTGCTGCTGTCTGTCTGTCATGGCAGTTTTTGTCAAGATGTCAGAACGCTCCACGCCAACGTCAATGCCAACGCCAACCCCAACCCCAAAGCCACCCAAAAACGCCAACTGCAAGTAGCACGGTAGCACCACTCCTCGTCCCTATCATACAACGAGCTTTCCGGTTTCCGCCCCCAGCGCGCACCCCACTCACTCACGCTCGCTCGCTCGCAAGCTCGCTACTTTAATTACCTGATCGCCTAAATAGGCCAGATGCCTGACTAGCTGGCAAGCTGGCGAGGGCGCGTAGTGCTTATCCACCCCACATCCTCGACCTCTATTTTATTAGGCTTTATTTCCTTTGGCTTTATTTGCTTTAGCGTCGTCGTCGGGACTCGGACTCGGACCTCGCGTCGCGGAGATGCGATGCCTACTACAGTAGCTGCTAGCTACGAAGTACCGCTGGATGGATGCAATAGTTGGGTATTGGGCATTGGTTGTTATTGGTTGGGTGGTTGCTTGCACGGCAGGGTAGCTGTATGTGGGGTTGGGGTTGGATGGGGGTGTGGTTTGGAGATAGCTATATAGGTGCTGCGAGGAATTGGTGGTGGAGTGGCGCAATTGGCGGGCAGGAGTTAAGAAGAGTAGGCAGGTAGAGTAGGTATGTAGGTAGAATAGACATAAACACCAAAACACCCGTCTATGTATGTATCTCGTCTTGTCTTGTCTCGTCTTGCAAGATGCATACTACGTACATACGACCTCTCTTTCGCATCATTCAATCGCCAATCATCAATCGCATCTTCATCTCATCTCAACCCATTTCCAATCAAGCCACCACCTAGTGTCCAGCCTAACCCATCATCCATACCCATCTGACACCAAAGCCCAATCCCCAAACCCTAAGCGCAAACCCTTCTTCCTTCCTGCACTACTCATCTCTAACACTTCTTACTTCTTACTTACCCACGACTCACAGCACGCGCAGCGCAGCACCATCCCCGCACCACCACTGCTGAAACGCTCGTGCCGTGCACCGCGTTATGGCTCCCTCCCTGCCTGTCACGCGAAAAGTGAAAGCCGCGAAAGCTGCGGAAGTTGTGGAGGGGCAACGGGCGCGAACACCACATCACATCAACGACACATGCAAGCAAGCAAGCCAGACGGCGATCAAATGAACGAATGAACGAATGAACGAACGAACGACAGAGCGGCACAGTAGTTAGCTAGCTAGTTAGTTACGGGTCTGGCGCGCGTGTTTCGGACAGCGGCCGTGCGTGCGTGCGTGCGTGCGTGCTGCGTGCTGCGTGCTGCATGCTGCTGCTTACGGGGTTCGTGTGTGAGTGTGCGTTTGAGGGCGCCAGGGGGCGGGCGCGCGCGGGCGCTGTGTTCGTGGGTTGTGAGTGGTGGGTGAGGGGGGGAAAGAGGGAAGGGTATGGGTATGGGATGGGATGGGTGGGGATCGTCAGGGCCGCGGCGCGGGTGCGTGTGAGCTGATTGGTTGGTTGCTGGGTTGGTTAATTGGTTAGTTGGGTGGTGGTGAGGCGGCGCGGCCTTCACCTGCTTGCCTGTGTGTGCCGGTGCCTGTGCCAGCTAGGTGGTTACAAGGAGGGCGTTTGGGAGTGCGAAGCGAAGAGCGAAGAAGCGAAGCGTGATATCTATCGTGATCGTGATCGTGATCTTGGTTGATGGCGTGGTTTCGGTGCCTGGCCTTCCTTAAGACGCTGGAGTTATTGGTTGCAGCGCGTGCGTCTGTCGGGTACAGGCCGTATCGTAGTGCGGCTCGTTCGTCCATCCCATATCCTTCCTTCCGTTATTGTTTGGGACCTGCCCGACGCGGCACGGCCTGCGGCTGCTGACGGCGGAAGGCACCAGGCGAGCCGGCCGGTACCGACGGGCCTAGAATACATAGGCATTCGTCCTCTAGCTTAGAGTAAGTAGATTACTCCTAGATGACGCTACCGCGACCTACATACCGCTAGTTTTATTGCGCCCGGCTTGGTACAGTAGCTGGTGCGCGCAGATGCGTTAAAATAAAATGCGAGCGGCGCGGAGTCTGGGCCGGGAGACTGGCTGGTGGTGGACGCTGGTCGGTGGTGGTGCTGGAGCAAACTAGTGGCGCCGGGTCCGTTTGCGGCGCGGCGCGGCTGGCTAGGGTGCCAGGATGCAAGCATGGGTTGGTGACATTTTCTGTCCCTGGCTGGGGTCAAGAGTTGGCGAAGGGGAAAAAGCTTGAACGAAGAGAAAAAAAGGGTTTCCCCAGACGAGAGAAAGTGTGCGGGTAACCAATGGAAGTCCGATAAAAGCGGCTGGCAGAAGTGACGATAACGCTGACGTTAAGGCTGGCTGGCACGCACACACATCGCACACCGCAAGGTTGGCGGCGACGACGATGATGGTGGAAGAGGGCCTGCGAAGGATCGTCCAGCCCTCTTTCCAACTCGCTTCCCTCGCCTTTCGTCACGATGGAAGGATCTGCTGCCCGCGTCGCGATCGAGGCGGCCATCGCAAAGCTCGACTTCCGATGATTCCAGATTCTGATTTGGCCTCCCCGCAGACGAGCAGACCCTTTTCCCCTTTCGGCCCCCCAGGCGAGCGAGCGAGCGGGCCCCGAGGTCGATGATTTCAGATCGTGCGCGATTGCTGATTGATTGATTGATTTGCTTGCTTGATTGCTTGCTTGCCTTCTTGCCTCCAAGCTCCCATGTCGGCAGTCCGCACTGCTCTCGGCGCGGCGGGGTGGAACGGACCCCGTCATCTCTGCTCCCGCCCGCCATCATCCAATTCCATGCGCATGCTTCCGCCCAATAATTTCCATTTGCGCAACGCGAGTCACCGCCCGTCCCCAGGAGGAAAAGTTGAGAGCTATGTACCGGTGCTAGTCAACTAGGTACATAGTAAGCGTGCGGCTCGCGAGCATCCTCCAGCCCACGGCCCCTCACTCAGCTGCCCCACATGGTAGGCGTCGCCCCAGACTCGAACAGTAGGAATCTTCGAGGGGTACATCATAAAAAGTGTCGCCGGTGACGTCGCCTCCCCCGCGGGGGGCCAATCATGGCCGTGTAGGGCTACGCTGCCGGCCCGCCCAGAACGTGCGCGCTCAACTCTGCCCGCCATCTGCTGCCCTCTTCACGATAGTCCTTCGCCTTTACGTATGTAGCCGGCGATGATGGCACCTTCTCTTTTTACCGGAAGGCAAAGCCTCGTGTTGGCCCTGGGTCCATTTTTTCTGTTCATCGTGACCGGGGCGTGCTAACCAAGACACTTAAGTAAATGCTTGCTCCCTATCGTCGGCTCCCTCTAAGATACGTTTAGCTCTTGCTCTCCTCTATGTCTCTCTTGTGATCGCTCCATTTGCTACTCGACTTTCTGCCTAACCCGTTGATTCCCCCCTCTGCTTAATCCAAAAGATGGCTCCCAGCGCCGTCCCTCCCCCGGCCGTCGAAGTCAAGGAAGTCAAGACTATCCAGTCCAAGTCTCCCCCTCCTGAGAAGGACCTCGGTACCAAGAGGAAGATTATTTGCTTTTCTGGTATGCTCCCGCGCAGTCCTCCAAGACCCCTCATCCCTCCTCGTTCGTGCAAAACTAACGCCCTTCGTATAGACTTCGATGGTACCATTTTCATGCAAGACACCGGTCATATCCTCTTCAACAACTTCGGATGCGGTTCGGAGCAGCGCGCACTGTACGAAAAGCAGATAGCCAGCGGCGAGCGGGCCTTCCGCGATGTATCGGAGGAGATGTGGGGTTCCCTCAACGTTCCGTTTGATGATGGCTTTGAAGTCATGAAGGAAGCGTTGGTGATCGACAAGGACTTCAAGGCGTTCCACAACTTCTGCCTGAACAACCGGATTCCCTTCAACGTCATCTCAGCCGGGCTCAGACCTGTACTGAAGAGGGTGCTTGACCACTTCATCGGCGAGGAGGCAGCGGCGAACATCGACATTGTTGCCAACGACGCCGAAATCTCGCCCGACGGCAGCACGTGGAAGCCGGTTTGGCGTCATGACACGGAGCTGGGCCACGACAAGGCCCTCTCCATCACGCAGTACCGCGAAAAGGCCCAGATCAACGACGACGACGGCACGATACCCATGATCATCTTCATCGGCGACGGCGTCTCGGACTTGCCAGCTGCGCGCCAGGCCGACGTGCTGTTCGCGCGTCGAGGTCTGAAGCTCGAGAACTACTGCATCGAGAACAAAATCTCGTATATTCCGTTTGACACGTTCGCCGATGTGCAACGCGAGGTCATCAAGATCGCCGAGACGGACGAGCAGAAGACCAAGGGCGAGGGCCTGCCGTCCCGCTTCAACCCGCGCGCCAACATGTGGCGCCGCATCAGCAGCAGGAAGGCGGTGCCGACGGTTGCGTCCATGACACCGCGCGACGAGAGGATGTTTGTCTGGCCGGAGCACTTTTCTGAGGTTAAAGGTAACCAGGCGAATGTGGAACCGGCGGGAGCTTGATTGGATGTTGTTATGATTGTTTGTTTGCTGTTTGGATATGGTTGGAATACGGATACCTGTGCACGCATCGGCCGGCGTTTAATGGATAGTATGAAGCTAGAACAAGAATTATTGACAGACAGGACGTTGTGACAGTTGACGGGTGTGAGCGGGTGCCGCGGGCGCGCGATGACGTGCAGTAAGCCTGCGGGGAGGTGCGTCTGAGCCACGGGAGCGGGAGCAGCTCGAGGATATATAATTATCAAGCAAAGATACGCAGCACATCTGCCGTAGCACACTACTGCGCGACGCTGGTAGCCCCGCCAAAGCACCCGCTGGACCCTGTGCGTCCGGCTCAGCTCCTCCTGCTAACTACCTAGCCCATCCCGCTCCAATTCCCGGGCTTACTCGCCCCCTGCTGCCTTTCGCGCGCATTCACTCCCTCCTCCGCCCGCACCTATTCCTGGCCCCCGCGCCCGCTCTACATACTCGTGCCTGGTCTCCCTCCCCGTTCTTGACTCGCTCGCCGTCATCACCGCCTGCTGCTGGCAGCCTCTCGCATACAATCCCTCACCCCTCCTTGGTGCGACCTGAGCGCGCATCGCCAATATGGTCCACCTGTCCTCCCGTCTATCCCTCCCCAACCGCCTCAAGGGCAGTAGCACCTCGCTCAACAAGGACGCCAAGGACTCTGGCGAGCCGCTGTCGCTCAGTCGCAGCACCAGCCCCAAGCTCGCCTTGGGCGACAATCGCCAGGCCAATCTGGTCCTGAGAACCACTGTCCTCAAGGGCCGGGATCTCGCCGCCAAGGACAGGGGCGGCACCAGCGACCCCGTGAGTAGCTTGGGATAGGAGGGGCAGCCAGGCGCAAGGAGACCGTCCGCTGACATGCGCAGTACATTGTCCTCTCGCTCGCAGACGCTCGGGAGGCCACCTCGTCGGTCCCCAAGACGCTCAACCCGGAATGGAACCAGACCTTCGACCTGCCCATCGTGGGCATCGAGAGCCTCCTGCTCGAAGTGGTGTGCTGGGATAAGGACAAGTTTAGCAGCGACTACATGGGCGAGTTCGACGTGGCACTCGAGGATCTCTTCCAGAATGGCAGCGTTACTTCCGAGGTAGGCCCCCGCATCGGACCCCCATAAGAGCGTTGAGCTGACTGGTATCAGCCACGGTGGTTCGCACTCGAAACACGCAAGAAAGGCAAGAAGAAAAGCATTGTTTCCGGCGAGGTCCTGCTGCAATTCTCCATAATCGACCCGATCCACACCTCTGCGACGCCGGACCAGCTGTGGCAGAAGTTCTTGGGTGTTGCGGCCACCGCAACCACTCCTGGCTTGGAAGACGAAGAGCTCGAGCGTTTGGAGAGCGGAGACCTTGAGAGCGAAACCGAAGAGGAGGATGCGTCGGACGAGATCGATGACACTAAAAAGGCTGAAAAGAAGGAAAAGAAGCGCAAGAAGCTGCGCCTTGCCAAGCTGAAAAAGAAGGTCAAGGAGAGGGCGTACGAATTCAATGGAAACTCTGACGTCGCCGGCGTTCTGTTCCTTGAGATCCAGAAGATTACGGACCTGCCTCCCGAGAAGAACAGTAAGTACTATCACTATCACTTTATTTTTAAATCCCGTCTGACCGTCAAAGTGACGAGGACCGGATTCGACATGGATCCTTTCGTGGTCATATCCCTGGGCAAGAAGACCTACCGCACGAAGGCCATACGTCACAACCTCAATCCCGTCTATGACGAAAAGCTTGTTTTCCAGGTCATGAAGCACGAAACGCATTATTCCCTCAACTTCGCCGTCATCGACAAGGACAAGCTATCCAACCACGATTTCGTCGGAACGGGCGACTTTCCTCTGCAGAAATGCGTGTCCGTCGCCCCCGAAGCGGATCCTTACAATGGTTTGTACAAGCTTCCAGAGCCGCGGCTCGAGAGCAACGAGCAGCAGCAGCCTGCGCAGCAGGAAGCCAAGAGGTCCCGTTTCAGAATGCCGCTCTCGCGGTCAGCGTCGTCGACTAGTCTGTCCAAGAGCAAGCCGAGCTTGAAGAAGGAGAGCTCAAATGCCTCGCTGTCGCAACAATATGTGCCCCCGCCAGCACCGGAGCCACCATTGTCGCCCACCAGCATATACTCTCAGGGGCCTCCCACGAGCGCACCTATCAACGTGCCTAGGAGCGATGGCTCGTCCCAGCCCGTCCCTGCGATCAGTGTAGAAGGATCCAGTGGAGAAGATGACGGGTTCAAGGATTTTGAAATAGCGCTGGACCTCAAGAATGAGCGCTGGGAAGAGAAGCATAACCCTGTTCTCTACATCAAGGCCAAGTATATGCCGTACCGGGCGCTGCGACAGCAATTCTGGCGCGCAATGCTCAAGCAGTATGACGCAGACGACAGTGGCTTTATTGATAAGATTGAGCTAGTTACGATGTTGGATACATTGGGCTCGACGCTTCATGACGAGACGATTGACTCCTTTTTCGATCGGTTTGCGGATCAGAACAACGGCGAGGGCTACTTGACATTCGACCAAGCCGTCATCTGCCTCGAGAAACAAATCGAGCAAACACAATGGCGCCAAGGAAGTTCTTTGTCGATGAGGGGCATGCCAGGCTCCTTCCCAGGCTCATATACCCCAAATATGGGTCGCACACCAAGCTCATCATCTCCATCATTGGCTTCCGCCTCTGGCACACCTATCAACAGTCAATCTCAGACCTCAGTGATCCCTGCTCTGGAACAAGATTATCTAGGCGAGGGCGGCGAAGAAGGCGATTACTTGGGAAGAGACGACCTGGCTGACGAGAGGGATGAGGAGCACGTCGTAGAGATCCGCGAGTGCCCCATCTGTCACCAGCCGCGTCTGAACAAGAAGTCGGATGCCGACATCATTACGCATGTTGCTACTTGCGCCAGCCAGGACTGGAGGCAGGTCAATAACATCGTCATGGCTGGCTTTGTGACTTCCAGCCAGGCGCAGAGGAAGTGGTACTCTAAGGTCATCACCAAGGTCGGATACGGTGGCTACAAGCTTGGCGCCAACTCCGCGAACATTCTGGTGCAGGACCGTATCACTGGCCAGATCAACGAGGAACGCATGAGCGTGTACGTGAGATTGGGCATTCGCTTGCTGTACAAGGGCCTCAAGAGGGGCGAGATGGAGAGCAAGAAAGGTATGTTAATTGTTACTGTCGGTTGTGTGTCAGTCTGCTAACTGTAATCAGCCCGTAAGCTGCTCAAGTCTTTGAGTATAAAGCAAGGAAAGAAATACGACGATCCTGCCTCTGCCGTTGAGATCGCCGGTTTCATCAACTTCCATCAGCTCGACATGTCCGAGGTGCTTCTCCCCATCGAGCAATTCAAAAACTTCAACGAATTCTTTTACCGCGCGCTCAAGCCAGGCGCGCGTCCTTGCTCGGCACCAGAGGACCCTCGCATCATCACTTCGCCCGCCGACTGCCGTAGTGTGGTCTTCAACAACATCTCGCACGCGCAGGAGGTCTGGGTCAAGGGCCGCGCCTTCACCATCGAGCGCCTGCTGGGTAAGGCGTACCCAGAGGACGTCAAGCGGTTCGAAGGTGGCGCACTAGGCATCTTCCGTCTCGCACCGCAGGACTACCATCGCTTCCATATCCCTGTCGATGGTGTAATGGGCGAGCCTAAGACCATCGAGGGCGAGTACTACACCGTGAACCCTATGGCCATCCGCTCAGCGCTAGACGTGTACGGCGAGAACGTCCGTGTTCTGTGTCCCATTGACAGTGTCGCCCACGGCAGGGTCATGGTTGTATGTGTCGGTGCAATGATGGTCGGTAGCACTGTCATCACGCGTGAGGCGGGTGAGCAGGTTACCAGGGCTGAGGAGTTGGGTTACTTCAAGTTCGGTGGCAGTACTATTCTGCTGCTTTTTGAGCCGGGTGTCATGCGGTTCGATGATGATCTCGTTGACAACTCGAACACGGCATTGGAGACCTTGGTAAGTTTATCATTCTTTCCCCATACTCTTCCACTTCTGTTTAACACGCGATTTAGGTACGCGTTGGCATGTCCATCGGTCACAGCCCCAACCGGCCCCCGCACACGCCAGATATGCGCAAGGAGAACCCGTCGAACGAGGAGAAGCAGGACGCCAAGCGTCGTATCGAAGGCAGTCTGGCGCCGGAAACGGGTGCTGGCCCTATGACTGCAAACATGCAGTAGACTTCCGTAGCACTTGTGATAATGACGGTGTCCGGCTGGGTTACGACGGGTTGGGAGTGGTTATAGCGTTGTAGCGTGGCGGGATCTTGTTGGCTTCTCTGGCTCCTCTTTTTCTTCTTGAATGAAATGCAAGCGGATTGATTCTAGATGAGTGGATGGTAGATGGATGATGTAGTGATGAGATGTGCGGTGGTGATGGGGTGTTTGCTTACGGCACGTGACCGGCCTCCGGGTTTGTTTTGATTTCTCCCCGGCAGCAAGCAGCACGCCCCTCCGACGAACGCCAACTCGCAGCACGAGCGACTTCCCTGACACGCTCATCACAACCACCACTATTCCATTAACCGCACGAGATCACTACCGAACGCCACCTCCATCAATCGCATTGCATTGGCCCCGGACGACGGCGCACAACGCGCGCAGACGCCATTCCATTCGAACCTGAGCCCGGGCCGTGACGACGACCCGAGACCCAGGGTCAACAAACAACAGCAGCAACCCACGACACTTACACAGCACCTCTCGCAACGCCGCACGCGGAGAAACTCGGCGCCACATGACCGCCCTCGTTGTGCGCTCGCCCTTGCAGACTCTCAGCATGTCATCGACACAGCGGGCGACGACGACGACGCGCCGCCGCAGCGCGCGCCACGCCTTTGATGCCGAGGAACAACACGATGCCGCGCCCATCGCGAAGCGCAGCAGGACAGAGCCGGAAACGAACGGCACGGGCGGTGGGAAGCAGGCAGGTGGGGGGAAAGTGAACGGTGCGGCGGTGGGGGGCAGGAAGACCAGGTCTGGTGAGTGGTTTCGGTTTTCTAGGCGAGCTGCTGTGGTGAGGGCAGTGCGGACGCGCATTGCGGATGAGCTGCGGCAGCCCGTGTGGTGGAAGAGCCTCTGAGGATGCTGATGGCTGACGGGTTGCGCACAGCGGCCTATGACGAGGAGGACGACGGCTTCACTTTCTCGCGCAAGACGCGCTCGCGGAAGTCACAGAAACAAGCAGACGCCGCACCGGAGCCCGCACCGGCGCCTTTGAAGACACAGAAATCCTCGAGAGCAGTGAAGCCCGCGGCGAAACCTGCCCCCGCCGAAGTGAGCGCGTCAGCGCCAGCTCCCCCACCTGCACCCGCACCCGCAAAGAACTCGAAAAAGAAGACTTTGGCTGCGATTGCGCCTGCGGTTGCGGACGAGATTGCGCCCAAAAGACGGCGGTCTGCGCGTTTGTCGGGTGACCATATGAATCAGACTCAGCAACCAGCGCAGTTCTCGACGCCCGTGGCCGATAAATCGCAATCGCGCGCGAAAAGGCAGTCTGCGAAGAAGAACGACCAGACTCCGCATGGCGACGATAGCTTGGCGCTGATCGGGGAACAAGCACACTCAGACCAGCCGAGCCGCGAGGGCACCAAGATCGCGCTGCCGTTCGCTGACACGCCCATTATCAAGCGGAACAAGGAGATGCGCAAGGGTGGTGCATCAGGACACAGGAGAAGCAGCACGGGATTACGCGGCCGACGAGCCAGCTCGCTCATCGACAGCGGTACTTCAAATGGTGGGGACCCAACACTAGAACACGACCAGTTGGACGAGGTATCTGCGGACACAGATGTCGGCACGTCGGATTGTGATTTCATTTTAGGACAAGACGCTAACGCTATTGATGGGACAGCCATGCCGCATGCGGAGGTCACACCGGAGGACTTTTACAAGCACATTGAAGACAGTTTGCCGGAGCCGAGGCGCATGAAGCAGTTGCTTACCTGGTGTGGAACGAGAGCACTGCCGGAGAAGCCGTCAGGTGAAATCAAGGACGCGAGCGCGGTCATGGCAGGTGAGGCTCAACGGCAGTCCCGGCAGAGGAGCGAAAGACTAACGACAAGCAGCACGTGCGATACAGCAGGAACTTCTCAACGATTTTGCGAGCAAATCGGAATTGTCGGATTGGTTCAATAGAGTGAGCAGCCTTTGCGGGAACATTGGCCACAAGACCGTGGCGCTGACCACACGAAACAGGAAGATGCAGCGCCCACCGAGCTGGTACGAAAGCCGAACCCGCGAAACGTGGAGATGGCGGCGAAGCTTGAGGAGTTGGAACGAGAAGTCAAACGGTATGGATATAGCAACCTAAGATGCTGAAAGGCAGGTATGAGTAAAAGTGAATGCTAACACCCAATTCTTCGCAGACTGGAAGACGAAAAGAAGACGTGGGAAGCGCTGCTCAAGACGCCAAAAGCATCAACATCAAAGGCCGCCGCCGCCAACAAGTCGCTACAGCCCTCGCCCGCAGACACGGCGCCGGACATTGACGCCTCGGTCCTCGACCCCGAGCAAGCAGCCATCCTAGCCAGCCTGACAGGCCTATCCCTCTCCACTGCTCCCAACGATACCACCACAAAGGACACAGACACGGCCTCTGCAGACACGGCGAACCAACAACCTCCAACAACCACAACCCCCGCCAGCGCAAGCAGCACAGAAGCCATCCATGCGCGCCTCGCCGCCCTCGCCACATCCCTCGAGCCCAGCATCGACCTCTTCGCCGACGGCGTCCACACCCTCACCCAGTACCGCGGCGCGGCGGAGCGGGCGGCTGACGCGGCGCTGGCGCTTGCGGCTGGACGGCTGGAGGAGCGCGATCGTGCTGCGCGGGAACGGGCGGGCACGCTGGCTATGGGCGGGGGTGACGTGTTGAGGGCTTTGGCGGGGGTGCTGGGGGGTGGGGGCGGGAGTGGAAGTGGGGGGAGGTAGCTTGGTGTGTGGTGAGCTGAGGTTAGGGTAGGGGCGGCCGTATATAATGAGGTTTTTGGTGGGTGGCTTTGCTGGCTTGGGAGGGTAGGGGTGTGGGATGTGTGAATGATGAGCTTTTTGCTGGGGTTGGTCGTTTTTTTTTTTTTTTTTTTTTTTTTTTTTTTTTTTTTTTTTT